>NW_014577221.1:69412-81823 GCF_000485595.1 Priapulus caudatus | reverse complement strand
CTCGAACGGCCCCAATCTTTCCCCGCTGTTATTTCGTCAAAACAAAGCCGAGGGGGGGGGGCGGGGGGAGCGGGGGGGGTGGGGGGGGGGGGGGGGGGGGGGCGGGGCGGGCTGGTATTTCGCGCGCGCGTACCTTGATAAGCCGAGCAGACCGAAGTCAGCTATCTTCACCAGGCTATTGTCGCCGACGAGGATGTTTTCGTGCAGCGAGATCTCGGTGGATGTAATTCTGAGATTCGAGTAGGCCATCCCGGACGCGATCTGAGCGGACATTTCGATCAGGTCAGGCAGCTTCATGGTGTGACCTCTCGTTGCTGCAGTAAACACGGGCGGGATCAAATTACATCCACCCTCATTCATTTCTTAGTTATTAAACTTTTCTATTAATTTTACTTATTTCTAAATTATTATTAATTTATTATAATTATTATATAATATATATTTATTATTATTATATAACTCATTAATTTCGCCTATTTTATTTTTTAATAGCAGTGCGTACATTATTATTGCTCAAGTCCGAAGACTTGTTAGCACTGATGGGTTACGGGTTACAGCCTCTCTCATCGCTCACACATGAAGCCATACTCACACTGCATGGGTGGGTTAACGTTAGCACTGATGGGTTACGGGTTACAGCCTCTCTCATCGCTCACACATGAAGCCATACTCACACTGCATGGGTGGGTTAACGTTAGCACTGATGGGTTACGGGTTACAGCCTCTCTCATCGCTCACACATGAAGCCATACTCACACTGCATGGGTGGGTTAACGTTAGCACTGATGGGTTACGGGTTACAGCCTCTCTCATCGCTCACACATGAAGCCATCATACTCACACTGCATGGGTGGGTTAACGTTAGCACTGATGGGTTACGGGTTACAGCCTCTCTCATCGCTCACACATGAAGCCATACTCACACTGCATGGGTGGGTTAACGTTAGCACTGATGGGTTACGGGTTACAGCCTCTCTCATCACTCACACGTGAAGCCATACTCACACTGCAGGTACTCGAGGAGGCTGCCATACTTCATCAGCTCTGCGACGATGTAGATCGGCTCCTCCAGCGTGCACACGGCGTACAGCTGGATCAGCTTCGGATGCCACAGCTTCTTCATGATTTGCGCCTCGGCTAGGAAATCCTTCGGATCCATCGTGCCTGCGGCGAGTGAAGCGTTAGGATGGTCTTAGCGACGCATACTGGCAGTGCAACGTACGTGTGTTAGGGTGGTCGTAGCTACGCATGCCGGCAGTGCAACGTACGTGTGTTAGGGTGGTCGTAGCTACGCATGCCGGCAGTGCAACGTACGTGTGTTAGGACGGTCGTAGCTACGCACGCCGGCAGTGCAACTCGCAGAGTTCTGCCATCTAACCAGCAGAAAGGAAATATCATAACTGTTTTCTGCCACTGGTTGCTGACTTCGCTACGATCTATGAGTTTTTATTTTAGCGCAAGACTGCAGCAGTTGAAGTCTTCCGGTTCCAGTCCCCAGGACGTTAATTACACGTCACTTTGACAAACTGGGGGAACCAAGAGAACCTGGATTTTTCGGTTAAGTTTTTAGCATCTTTGGAAAATTAGGCATAGGATTTGCTGAGGACCCATAAAGATCGTGGGTGTAGGAGAAATTAGTGGAGGAGGGTAATCGTTTAGAGGAGCCACACAGTGCTACTTATGACTCCCTGATTTGTGTCTGGGTAACTAAGGGTATTTGATGGACAGTAAAATAAAAACACAAGCAAGTAGATATGCACAACAAAAACCACTCGTTTGAGGACACTTCTCTAAAACGACCAGTATTGTGAGCATAACAGCAACTACACCACTATATGCTCAAGAAAATGACCAAACAGAAGGAAAGAGTGGGGTTTGGCGTCACAGCCTGTGTGCTACCATACTTGACAGACATGGAGTAGGTCACAGGTAGAGAGCACCTGACAGACATGGGGTAGGTCACAGGTAGAGAGTACCTGACAGACATGGGGTAGGTACAGGTATGAGAAGTAACTGACAAGACATTGGGGTAGGGATCACAGGTAGCGCAGTACCTTGACAGGACATGGCGCCGTAGGTACACAGGTAGAGAGTACCTGACAGACATTGGCGGGGTAGTTCACAGCGTAGGCAGAGTACCTTGACAGACATGGGGTAGGCCACAGCCGTACAGAGAAGCAAAGACTGACAGACACGAGGTAGCGTCACACCGTAGAAGAGTACTGACAGACGGGTGTAGGTCTCAGGTACGAGAGACTGACAGACATGGGTATAGGTCACAGCGTAGAAGTACCTGACAGACATGGGGTAGGTCAACAGGTAGAGATACTGACAAGACATGGGTAACGGTACAGGAATACAGAGCGCTACTGCAAGACATGAGGTAGGTCACAGGTAGAGAGCTACCCTGACAGACATGGGCGTAGGTCACAGGTAGAGAGTACCTGACAGACACTGCGAGGTAGGTCACAGGTAGCAGAGCTAACTGACAGGACATGGGGTTAGGTCACAGGTAGAGAAGTATCCTGGACAGACAATGGCAGGTAGGCTCATCAGGTAGCAGAGTACCTGACAGACATGCGGCTGGGTAGCGTCACAGCGCTAGAGAGCGCACCTGACAGACATGGGTATGGTTCCTAGGTAGGAGAGTAACCTGACAGACATGGGGTATGGTCACAGGTAGAAGTACCTGACAGACATGGGGTAGCGTCACAGGTAGTAGAGCAGCACCTGGCAGACCATGGGTAGGTCACGGTACGAGAGTTACCTGACAGATCATGGGGTAGGTCACTGGTAGAGACTACCTGACAGCATTGGGCGGTACAGGTCACAAGCGTAGAGGTACCTGGCAGACATAGGGGCTGGGTAGGTCAACAGGTACAGAGACCTGACAGACATGGAGATAAGGTCACAGGTAGAGAGCTACCCTGACAGACATGGGGCGCGGTAGCGTCACAGCGTAGCAAGAGTACCTTGACAGACATGCGCGGTAGGTCACAGCCTGTGTGCTACCATACCTGACAGACATGGGGTAGGTCACAGGTAAAGTACCTGACAGACATGGGTTAGGTCACAGGTAGAGAGGAATCCCATACCGCACGACTCATGCGAGTAACAAATAATACCTGGCTTGAGAGTTTTGATTGCTACAGGAGTTGTGTTGTTCCACAGGCCTTCCCAGACCTCTCCAAACTGCCCCTGGCCAAGCTTGCGCACCATCTTCAGGGAACGTCGATCTATCTCCCACTGATCCCCTGTCTTGTGCGACAGTCCCCGCGGAACTGGGATGTCAATCTGTAGTGAAGAATCGTGCCAAACATAAACGTACGGTCAAAACACAAAAGATGTCGATCATCTCACAATACTTTCGCATGAAATGAAGGCGTTTTTCCTCAAACACGTGAATACGTAATACTACAGCATATATTGAGTGCCATCTTCACTCGCTAATGCTAGACATTTATTTTTTTGCCAGGCAGCCAACTAACCTACCCAGGTAAAAACTTGAGAAGCCCCTATCAGCTCTACTCCCTCCCTCCCCAACAGTACTGCCCTATTGCCTCTGTTTATAAAGGAGCTGGTTTGACCTTATAGCCCTGTTTCCCCCGATTTATTCATTGTAAATAATAATCACCCATGCTTAGCCCAAGCTGAACATCGCTTGCAGTATGGACGGTAGTTTAGGGTCAACGCGATTTGAGGAAAAACAACTCTGAACACCTGGCCATCGTTTGCATCGGAAATTTCTTGTAAGTTTGGTCACAGTAAGATCCAATTATTATGAATTTAATGGAAGAAAACTGACTATTGTAGACAGCAAAACTACTGCTTGCTGGCCTTAATTGTGAAACCGGACTCCCTACCCACAGCAGAAAGCATTCTGCCCTGCAAGGATGGCAGATAATTGTACGCAGATATTCACATGGGAGCATGCGATATGCGCATTGAAGGCTTGCCTTAGCTGACGGCTTGCTGAGAGTGACACACAAGCCATCTGCATCACACTTGTAGTGAGCTACTAGTTCTTGCAGGTCCGGAAAAGTGATTCTTCTCGCAATGAAGTACCCGCCCTCATCCAGCTGCCGTATTCGGTAGTGCTTGACCGTATCGCCATCTCTCACTATAAGACGTACCGGATAGTTGATTATTAAATATTGTATACTCGTTAAAACGACAATTAACATTGAAGCGAAACATGAGCATGTAAGGTGTGGTGACAAGCTAACTAACATTTCCTGACCTCAATGGCGAGTGAAATGATAAGAACAGTGAGACTCAACATATAACGTCAGAAATCTTACATGCAATTATTAAAAGTATTAACCTGATCCAGATAACACAAAAATAATGCATTCAGTTTAATTTTATTTTATATCTTTGGCCCTAAAACAGTAAAACACACAAAAATTAATCTATTAAGTATCTTATACGCGTTTGGTACCATGTGCAGAAATAATCCACACAGTGGTCAAGCATTTTGTACTCAACTAGAGAATATCGCCTCAATTGTTACCGTGTATTGTACTTCTTGGTAAGGCCATGCTTAAAAAATTCTATGTTTGCTGTCCCCCGACCCATGATTTTTTTAGTGGGTAGGTAGGTAGGTAGGTAGGTCTCTTTTTTTGTGTGAGGCATAATAGTTATTTTAAGTCTGTCCTCATGTTTGCCACACATGCTTTGTGTTTCAGTCTTAACTATGAAAAATGAAAAAAAATAAAATAAAAATATGGAACCCAAAATGTAAAAAAAAACTTTTGGGTCGCAGCTATTTTCGTGGGTCGGTCAGCAAACAAATAATTTTTTAAGGATGGCCCAACCTGACACAGTGGTTACCATACACATGTAGGGCGTTTGCCTAAAAACACGATTAAACTGGTACCTGAGAGTGAGAAATCGTTGTGCCTGCTTTCGCTATCCCTTATCAAAAAAGCTCTGTGCTCGTTTGGGGCCATCAATAGCCGCTTCTCTGCCTCTGCTCTCTTGATCTTCCCAAAGTACCATCTAGTTGGAAACACAAACTATCATGAAGCGATTTCGTCTTGAATCTATCCCATTTTGTAAAAAAACACCTGTTATTCTTATTCAACAGATTTCAAGATGTAAGAAAATCTCATTTCAACCCATAGCAATACTCCCAAGAGTCCCAAAAATAAAAAAGTCCTTTAAGCAACACTTGGGCCAAAACAAATTATATGTGTGGTTACCGTTACATGACGAAAAAAAATAGGGTAGGTAGGTAGGGAAAACATTTTATTTTCTTGAAATATTTTATTTACGAACCATGTCCGAAGGATGTGCGTTGTGCCTTTTGAAGCAGGAACTAAAAAAATTTAAATTAAAGAAAAATAATTTTTTTAAACTGAATAAAATGTTTAGGGTTGCTGGGAATAAATAGGGTCGGTCGGGAAACCGTAACCACACCTATATTTTGTTTTGGCCTTATTACAATAGCAACATAAGCAGTACAGCAATATAACTGTGGGCGGTGGGTTTACCCTATGTAAGCATGCTAATACTGAATGCCATGTACTTTAACATTACTGTACTGGTTACACAAACAGAGACTAATATCTCACTATAACAACTGTCTCACTCTAGTAAAAGCTACTGTCTCCAGCAAGTAGCACTCACAGTAAGACCAAACTCTAAGAAATCATTGTCATAATATTAAACCTGAACATCACCATGTAAGAAATTTGAAAATATTTAGTTTCACATATGATAAACAGCTATTAACATGTGTAGGTAGGGTGACAGAGTACAGAAATATGCATGCCAATGTCATTACTCTTTACACGTGGGAGTTCCGGCTAGGAACGCCCGACATGTAGCCTATCGTACGATGGTACTATCAGCCTACACAATGTACAGAGCATGAGTATGCAGTATGTTCTGTATACACACAGACTTGCTGACCTTTGAGACAGTAAATCAGACTGCCGAAAACACGCATAATAGTCAGGTGGCTTAAGTCCAGATTAGGGAAGGATAGCGACATTCCACATAATAACCTGTCTATAAGAGTTAAGATATACAACAATCACTTGCAGCAGGCTCTATGGTTGATATTATATGTCAAAACATATTTTATCATGCTAAAAAGAAGAAGAATAAAAATGAAAAGAAAAGGCCAACAATATTTTACATGGTCTAGAAATTGTAAAGAGAATGTGTGTGCGTGTGTGCGGTGCGTATTATGTGTGTGTGTGTGTGTGTGTGTGTGCGTGCGTGCAGTGTGTGTTGTGTGTGTGTGTCGTGTGTGTGTCTGTGTGCGTGTTACTGCATGTCAGTGTGTGAGCATACGTGCGTGCGTGTGTGTAAATGCGTGCGTCCGTGTGTGAGCGTGTGTTAGTGAGTGAGCATGCTGTGTGTGGTGTATGTGTGGCGTGTGCGTGTGTGCGTGCCTGCGTGTGCGTGTGCGTGTGTGTCTATGTCCATGTGTGCGTGCATGACTGTGTACGTTTGTCAGTCTGCGCACGAGTACGCGCTTGCATGCAAATGCTTGCATGTGATTGAATTACATTAAATCAAAGTACAATATAATAATTAAATCAACTAGGTACATAACAGTAATCCTCACAGTGCTAGTATACTCACGACTCAGCTTCAATGCTTTTTAGTTTGGCAATGTAGTTGGATGGAATATATCCTTCTCTCTTACTTGCTTTCGACCTAGCTAACCACCAGTCACCCTGAAATTTACACAAATGCAGAGAAGATAACACTAAGTATATAAACAGTAACGAGAAATGATAAATCAGCTGCATGTGACAGCATGTTTACATATAGTTCTGATCAGCAGAGTGCGTAAACAATGACGGGTGCTCTCGGCATATTGCAAATGTTCAGACCCTTGACTTCTGTGTATCACAGTATGCGATTCATAATTGCATATTTCCGGGTATTTGCTATTAAACTTAAAGATACAACTACAAGTGTATTGCTCCAACATGCAGATGGGCTAGTATTAGTGTTATGATACAGTGCAGTTCGGGAAACATTATTTATGATTAACTGAGATCTTTTAATCGTATTCGCATCCCATGCCAGTTGGCTCCACCCAATGACTACTTCATAATAGTTTCAATCGTTGAAACGAGAACATGGCGAATTCCCACTAAACTTATACTGCGTATTTACTAGTTACCTGTGTATCATCAAGGACTTCCAGGTGATCTCCTTTCTGGAATCCCAGATCTTCATCTGTTCTCGCCTCGTAATCGTACAGTGCAACGAAAACCGTGATGCCAGCTCCCGACCTTACGCTCTCCTGTGCGATGCCACCCCCGCGTACGTCTTGCGGGCGGGTCACCGACGAGGTAAAGATACCTGGTAAAGCTCGCTGGTTACTTGGAACAAAGTTTGAAGTGCCGGCAAGATACGAGAACGGTTGTGCGGCACTAGCCGCAGAACCCGTTGTGGTTACGTGCGTGACGCTAGCAGAAGACGCCGTCTTTCCCACATACTTGTCTCTCCTGTCTTTGGTTTTACTAAAACAACAACCCATGCCGACGGGGATGAAACACTTCTTACTCTCACATACACATAGCCGATCGTCTGGTTAGAAATATATAAATAATCGGTTGGTTTTGTAAGAAATTTCGCATAAACCCTCCCATTTCGATATTCTGATATTGACACGACGCCCAGCAACACCCGGAACTGTCTAAATGCACCGCAAAGTAGTAACACAGTACATATTTATTTGTTGTAACTTGACATATTATTACTAAACAATTCAATACACAAACGTTAGCACGATGTAGATACGTCTTATAAAACCAGTGATTTTATACGCTAGGCAATAAATAATTGGAATTATTGATGACCACAGCTTCCGGTGTGCGGATTTATTTCACAACTGTTAAATTAACATAGACTGGCTACTCATCGCTTCGCTTTGTATTATATAGCGAGAGATTCAAAGTAGTCTATTGGCAAGAGGACCAGTCTAATATCAGCAGAGCCGGCGAGACCAGCAGCCGGCTGAAAGGTGCGATAGGATATGTTTACTAGGCACTTCTAATTTTAACATATATTTTAAATTTAATTATGGTTAGGGTTAGGGTTAGGCTTAGGGTTAGGGTTAGGGTTAGGGTCATTTTTAGGGTTTTTGCATCATTCTTTAATATATCGTAAAATATATGTTAAAATTAGAAGTGCCTAGTAAACATATCCTATCGCACCTTTCAGCCGGCTGCGCGAGACCACTGAAGGCACTATATGTAAGTCTGAGAATATTATACAAATGATAAATACAATATAGATACAATATTATTATACAATGTATATCTGTTCTCAGTATGTACTATCGTAAGAACATAATTATATTAGATATTTATATTATTTTTTACATTAATGATATATATGTTATATATATGTATTCAAGAGCGTATTAAGAAGGACCTTCTTTATTCGCTCTTGATGTATTGGATAAATAAATAAATAAATAAATATTTATTTATCCAATATATATAACATATATATAATAATATATATAATATATATATATATATATATATATAATATATATATATATATATATAGTAAAATCACACACGAACACCCATGCAGATAAAAAAAAATTAAGAAAATAGGTAAAGGGTATTTAATTTTAATCAGCGAGCTTTCGAGACGTACGTACATTACGTACATCTCTTCCTCGGGCTTGCAGCCTGAAATTATTACTATTATTATTATTATTATTATTATTATTATTATTTCTAATATGGATCACGGCATTAGCCGGTGGCTTCTGGGTTGACCGTGTCCTAACCTGGGACATAGTGATTAAATACCGAATTTTGCGCATTATATGTGCTGTTCCCAGTATTGCGATTTTTTGCACTTCTTGGGCAATGTGGTGGCTCTGGGTGGTGGCCATGGAGTTCCTTGAGGTTCTTCTCAAGACCATTCTTTATAGAGCCAAGGGCTCCAACCACCACTGGCACAACTCTCGTCTTAGTGTTCCACATCCTGCTAATCTCGATCTCCAGATCTTTGTGAAATGAAGAATGATCCTTCCTGTAACACACCGCTGGGTGAGGCCGGAGGTGAGTTCCGGCAGCCCGATATTGAAAAGCTGAACGCGATGTACTGCTCGTAAGAAGACACTCACGCCTACATATACCCGGTATTATAGTGCAAGCGTTATAATCCTCATTATTTGATTGCATTTGGAAGAAATCTCTTCTAAACGTTAATATGATTCAATTGTTGATTTTGATGGTCTCCTGTGTATTGTGAATCAAATGGTGACGATATATCGAATAAAAATTATTACTGTATCAACAAATGATTTCTTTTGTTAAACCTTACTTTTTCCGAAACCTCACTTGATGAGCTATATACCAGAATGAGCAACCATCAACAAACATGCGCAAATGCAATAAAATATCTGCTTTATAATTGTGAGGCTATAAATAACTGAGGGGTTGTCATCTAAGTGGCAGCACGTTCGCATACAAAATCACGCAGACGGAAGTACATGAACTAATTGGCGATGGAGGATGGGGTGGGAAAGTGAACCATAGATATCACTATCATATTAATATCCTAATTGTTTGGTTCGTAGCATTTTAGATTCAACTAATCTGGTTAAATATGAGTTCACAGCAGAACTCAATCACCATGAAATTAAGTGCGCGTCTCCAGATAACACATTTTTAAATATAAGATGTCTGGAGCCTTCTCCAACCATGTGCCATGATGTCGTGGTCTGAAGAGAATAGATGAAGCCTACTTTTTGGCGCAAAAACACACGAGTCGCGCGTTTTTGCCATTCTCCGTGAATGTTTCAACCGAAATATTTATCAAAGAATATTTGTGTTGAAGAAGATTTACGTCGTCCATTGCAATGATGTTTTCAGAGGGAGTATTATAATTTCAATTCGATTACGGGAAGCTTCTAATATAAAACAGTATAAACTGCTGCCAATGGAAATGAATTGTCACGTTTAAATTAATTATCGCTGTAAGTATTAATTCGTGCGTTGTCGTCTATATGTAAGACAGAATGTTTACCTTTCAACCTAGCAACCAGGAAGCACACACCGAGAGACTAACCATCTCGTAGCAGCCTCTTACTTCTAGTGAATGTGTAAAGCGTTCTCATGCTACGGTTACGTTACGCGGAACTGTGTTTGAACAGATGCACACGCATGCAGCTATCCTGCAGAAGGCGTTCGCTATTCGATAAGGCTGCGGGCTCCTCCCCAGACCTAGACACGTCGAATCTATATGATGAGAAGCTGCGGTCTTGACAGCGACGCAGGTACTTCCGCTGGCAACGAATCGCTTTGGTTATCTGACACTTTAGTGACGGCTGTGTGCGGCTATTGTTTCTCGGGTTTAATATGCCTCCAGAATTTTATCTCAATTTTATTCCTGGTGGCTTTTGTGGAGTCATCGTATGTCACGCACGGTCTCACGTAACTCGACTCTACAGCCCTTCACTACGCTATAGAGATAATGGTAGCGGGGTAACAAAGGGCTAAGGGAGGAGCTAGGTCTAACACAGATTAACCCTGTCATCCTTTATGATCAAATCGTATGCCTGAACCTGGCGCGATTCGTTCGACACTAAATTTTCAAAACAGATCCTTCTTTTTAATTTTAGAAGTGATTGAGATTTTTTAGCATATTGTTTGCCGCTGGAACCAGTGACGGTTACCAGGAAATATTAATATTTATCCATCCACGGCCCAGCGGTTCCCCTAATGATTTGAGGAGTACCATGCATCTATGCATATATTGCGAGACATTCGAATGATGAGTATGCATTCCCTTGAACGTCAGCTCAATAACTCAGTTTTTAGAAAAACCGCGATCACATGACACTACACTACAGCCTAGTATCCCCCAGTCCTCGAATCCATTCCAACCCTACCTAGCGCTATGTATTATAAAAACAATATACAACATATTACAAAAATCACTTGCTGCTAATTGTAAATTTATTCAATATATTGACACCATTAATTTCTCCAAAAAACTTACGAGGGCATAAAGATCGACAGATGATTTAAATAGACTGGATTAATAATATTATTAAAATGTAATAATCTTAGAGATTAATTACCAAGATTTTACGAAGGAATTGTCGCGAATGTGGGTTATTTAACGAAGATTATTACAATACTCTTCTGAGTCAGTATAACAGTGATTGTGGGAATGTCAAATCAGAAATGTCAATGCAAATTTATTCAATATATTGACACGATTAATTTCACCAAAAAACTTACGAGGGCATAACGATCGACAGATGATTTAAATAGACTGGATTGATTATTAAAATGTAATAATCTTAGAGATTAATTACCAAGATATTACGAAGGAATTGTCGCGAATGTGGATTATTTAACGAAGATTATTACAATACTCTTCTGAGTCAGTATATATATATAACAGTGATTGTGGGAATGTCAAATCGGCGTCCAGCATGTTATTACTAACAGTTGTACATAGAGTTCAGCTTGTCAATGTCGGACTGCCTGAAACCACCGCCTACGAAAGGCTGTCCCAGTGGTGTGTTACAGGAAGGATCACTCTTGGCGGTGATGGTCGGTTCGTTGTTCTTAGAGAAGGAGTAGCAGTCGTAATGCATGATCGAGTACAAGTCGTAGTACCCATACAGGTCGATCACAGTTTCATCGTATTTGTCAAAGTTATACGCTGTACCTATAAACAAATAAACAAACCGATAGAATAAGTTATTATTTAACGAAGATTATTACAATACTCTTCTGAGTCAGTATAACAGTGATTGTGGGAATGTCAAATCGGAAATGTCAATGTAAATTTATTCAATATATTGACACGATTAATTTCACCAAAAAACTTACGAGGGCATAAAGATCGACAGATGATTTAAATAGACTGGATTGATTATTAAAATGTAATAATCTTAGAGATTAATTACCAAGATATTACGAAGGAATTGTCGCGAATGTGGATTATTTAACGAAGATTATTACAATACTCTTCTGAGTCAGTATAACAGTGATTGTGGGAATGTCAAATCGGCCCTTCGTAATATATTGGTAATTAATCTCTAAGATTATTACATTTTAATAATTAATCCAGTCTATTTAAATCATCTGGTGAAATTAATGGTGTCAATGTATTGAATAAATTTACAATTAGCAGCAAGTGATTTTTGTAATATGTTGTATATTGTTTTTACAATACATAGCGCTAGGTAGGGTTAGAATGGATTCGAGGACTGGGGGATACTAGGCTGTAGTGTAGTGTCATGTGATCGCGGTTTTTCTAAAAAAGGAGTTATTGAGCCGACGTTCAAGGGAATGCATACTCATCATTCGAATGTCTTACAATATATGCATAGATGCATCGTACTCCTCAAACCATTAGGGGAACCGCTGGGCCGTGGATGGATAAATATTAATATTT
>NW_014577221.1:67819-68868 GCF_000485595.1 Priapulus caudatus | reverse complement strand
CCAAACTCTCCTTCTATTAGTATTTGTGCTGATACTTACAATCGCATTTGTCGCAGGTCTTTCTACAATTGTTCCACATGAAACCAGGGTTGTTGTCACACTCTCCCCACGATGCCTGCTCCGGACAATCCTCCACATACACTGGATTATCCGCGCACAAAATATTCGCTACAAAATAATGAAACAACATTCTAACTTTAATAATTAAAGCCTGTTGGAATGTCCACATGGCGTCAGGTCCGGTGGGAAACACAAGTATCAAGATTAACTACCAGCTATAGGCTACATATTGGTTATGTCCCTTACATGCATCCGTTGTTAAACAAATGTCAATGAAGTGAAATGAATGTGCGTGCATTAAAATAAAAATGGACACAACTGGGAAAACAACGAGTCGAACCAAATCAATTATTTCAACATACTCACACAAGTCGTTATCAAGCACATACGGTACTATTGCGTTCGGCCACCTGTAGTATTCGTTAATTTCACCGCCTCGTGGATTGACACCCTTAAAAGAAGCGACAGCGCGATATTGAAGATTGCGTTGGCATGGACATTGTACAAATCGTGTTGAGTCGTAATAATTCAGTATACTCACCTCTGCAACCTTGATGTCACCTTCAAACAGATTGTTCTGGCCGGCCTCTGAAAAATATTACGTCAGGGACTTTACAAGTAGAATAAGAAAACGATAAGTTTATGAAGATTACAACGCTACTATATGTTCCATCGAATTTATTTCGCGTTTTTTTCTACTCCTTTTCGTTCCACTTCTCTTTCTATCTAACTATGACGCCTCTTAAACGCTTGGTAACATACTCACCTCGGTTGATCTCAATGATATGTTCGATATTGCCTCTCTCGTGGGCCAGGGCTACGCCCAGACATAGCAAGAAGACCACAGCTCTCATGATTGCTCTCCTGTCAATGACTTCCTGTTAACTGATCAGATCGCTATCAACCCGCCCTATTTATTGCTCCGCTATATATTTGGATCGTAAGCACATTAATAGGGGAATGATAGCGATGAGATTCACTTGTGTGTA
>NW_014577221.1:57419-67484 GCF_000485595.1 Priapulus caudatus | reverse complement strand
CAACTAGTTAAAAATCCAAAAAACCTGGACGATTTGATATTATGTTCCTGACATTAATTGCTTGCTATAAGCTATGTATGAGTCACGAGTGTATGTTCACATCGAACAATATAGTATAATAGAAAGTATAATGCAGCAATTTAACCATAAAAAGTGAACAGAATCACTTATATTTTCGTGAAAAACTGGAAATATTTTTTTAATTTGTACTATTTACGGTGACGTAATCACTTTAACCGTTTTCGCATCGTATATCGTAGTACGTATCGCTTGCGGTTCGTTTTACTGAAAAGATATGTTGTCATCGCGTTATAAGATGGACACGGGGTAGGAACCTACACATACCCGCCGTAACGACGTGATATGTGAGCGTAGTCTGTCTCTGTAGTCCTCGGCACCCAGCGGATGCACGTGTGCTCGTTGTACTCGGCAATGGCTTCATTGATCGCGTCGAGAGTTGGGTACCCTGAAGGAAATAGCATAACGGCACCTCTTACGTATTTCAGAGGCACAAATACTGTAGCGCAGATCATGCAACAGAGTAGCGTAAATTAACGGCGGGCTGAAATAAAGAAGAGAAGTCAATCGTGAACCAAGTAGGTGGGGTATATCATTTTAGAAATTTTTACCCGGTTCTATTAGCCTCACCTTTCAATAAAGTTTCTTCCTTTTTATTGCGCAGGATAAACTAGAAAGGTTTTCACATCAACACTAATTGACAAAGGTTCGCCCAGAACTTCCTCATGTGTCACATTCATTTTATTTGACTTTTTTTAGGACGTTTACTCTCTGCCAAACCCTCCTTCTAACCGTTTGGCTCTATTAGTATTTGTGCTGATACTTACAATCGCATTTGTCGCAGGTCTTTCTACAATTGTTCCACATGAAACCAGGGTTGTTGTCACACCCTCCCCACGATGCCTGCTCCGGACAGTCCTCCGCATACACTGGATTATCCGCGCACCAAATATTCGCTACAAAATAATGAAACAACATTATAACTTTAATAATTAAAGCCTGTTGGAATGTCCACACGGCGTCAGGTCCGGTGGGAAACACAAGTATCAAGATTAGCTACCAGCTATAAGCTACATATTGGTTATGTCCCTTACATGCATCCGTTGTTAAACAAATGTCAATGAAGTGAAATGAATGTGCGTGCATTAAAATAAAAATGGGCACAACTGGGAAAACAACGAGTCGAACCAAATCAATTATTTCAACATACTCACACAAGTCGTTATCAAGCACATACGGTACTATTGCGTTCGGCCACCTGTAGTATTCGCCAATGACACCGCCTCGTGGATTGACACCCTTAAAAGAAGCGACAGCGCGATATTGAAGATTGCGTTGGCATGGACATTCTACAAATCGTGTTGAGTCGTAATAATTCAGTATACTCACCTCTGCAACCTTGATGTCACCTTCAAACAGATTGTCATGGCCGGCCTCTGAAAAATATCACGTCAGGAACTTTACAAGTAGAATGAGAAAGCGATAAGTTTATGAAGATTCCAACGCTTCTATATGTTCCATCGAATTTATTTCGCGTTTCTATTTTACTCCTCTTCGTTCCACTTCTCTTTCTATCTAACTATGACGCCTCTTAAACGCTTGGTAACATACTCACCTCGGTTGATCTCAATGATATGTTCGATATTGCCTCTCTCGTGGGCCAGGGCTACGCCCAGACATAGCAAGAAGACCACAGTTCTCATGATTGCTCTCCTGTCAATGAGTTCCTGTTAACTGATCAGATCGCTATCAACCCGCTCTATTTATTGCTCCGCTATATATTTGGATCGTAAGCACATTAATAGGGGAATGATAGCGATGAGATTCACTTGTGTGTACATCATCACACGGAGATGGGAAAGACCCTGAGCTAAGCAGCTGCATGGGGATAACAGAATTTGTTCGATGATATGTTTCGATGATATTGCTTTCCCCGTTATTAAGCTCCTCTATTATAACAGTTGCTATATTGCTACGTCTGGGCGGCTTAAATTCCTTCAACGTAAGCAACACCTACGTTGTTTACGTGTGCCTTAATTTATATTGAGTGTGAGAATGTTGTTCAGTGTAACAGCTGAGTAGCGAAGCTCCGTTGTAGATTAATAGTAATCGAATCTAACCGTTATTAGTTTTGTGAGGTAAAAGATGACATAGAAATAATCTTGGATAACGAACCTTGTGGTGTGAAAAGGAAAGTGAACAGAACAGGTTTTATAGCATCTAGCACAACAGCTTTGCAAGAAATCGGTTAATTAACGCTCTCTGAAAGTTAGACTATCGACAATGTCTAGATGATCGTCTTTATTATTCGTAACGCTTGAAGGAAGTAAACTGCTGCGTCAGTGAGCGGGTATATACGCTAGTGTTCGCAAACACGTTTATTGTCAAATACGTGCGCGTGTGTGAGTGGGTGTGGGTGTTAGAGAGTGAGTGAGACAGGGAGAGAGAGAGAAGGAGGGTGTAGGGACGGACGAAGAGAGAGAGAGAGAGAGAGAGAGAGAGAGAGAGAGAGGGAGGGTGTAGGGACGGACGATGAGAGAGAGAGAGAGAGAGAGAGAGAAGGTGGGTGTAGAGACGGACGGAGGGAGAGAGAGTCATTGCATTGTCATTGTGTTGTTACGCGCCGCGCGCGTCCGTGTGCGTTGGTGTCGTTTGTTGTGCGCGCCGTCGGCGTTGTTTCGTGTGCGATGTGAAAGTACAGGAGAGAAGGGGAATTTTTGCGGCTGTTCGTGCGTGCGCGCGCGCCTGTGTGTGTGTGTGTGTGTGTGGGTGTGTGTGTGTGTGTGTGTGTGGTGTGTGTGTGATGTGTGATCGTGTGATGCTGATGGAGAGAAAGATACAGGGTAAATTTTTCTCTGGAAAGTTAAAAAAATTATGCGATGTACTGCTCGTAAGAAGACACTCAACGCACTACAGTATACCGGTATTAGTGCAAGGCTGTTATGAATCTTCATAGTATTGATTGATTGGGAGAAATCTCTTCTGAACATTAATAGATTCCCAATTGTCCCCGATCTTTGATGGCTGCCTGTTGTATGCGAATCAAATATGCTATCGAATAATATGAATTACTTGATATCAACCAAATGAATTCTTTTGTTAAACTTGCTTGTTTCCGAAAACCTCCTTGTGCATCTATATCCGAATGAGCAACCATTCAACAAGACATGCGCGAAAATGCCAATAAAATATCTGCTCTTTTATAATTGTGAGGCTCATAAAGGTAGACTGAGGGGTGGTCATACCAGGTGGCAGCACGTTCGCCATAGCAAAAATCACGCAGACGGAAGTACATGAACTCTAGATTGGCGATGGAGGATGGGGTGGGAAAGTGAACCATGAGATATCACTCATGCATATTTAATATCCTAATTGTTTGGTTGCGTTAGCACTTTTAGATTCACACTAATCTGGATTAAATATGAGTTCACACGGAACAGAATCATCAACATGAAATTAATAGTGCGCGTCTCCAGATAACACATTTTAAAATATAAGAGATCTGGAGCCTTTCTCACAACCATGTCATAGGATGTCGGGTCTAAGAAACCAGTGAAAGCCTTACTTTTTGGCGCAAAACCAACGAGTCGCGCGTCTTTGCATTCTCCGCTGAATGTTTTCAACCGAAACTATTTATCAGCAGAACTAGTTTGTGTTGAAAGAGATTTACGTCTCCATTGCAATGATGTTTCTCGAGAGGAAGTATTATAATTCTCAATTCGTATACTTGCCGACTTCTAATATAAAACGTATAAACTGCTGGCAATGAGAAATGGCATTGTCACGTTTAAAATTAATTATCGCTGTACAGTATTAATTCGGTCGTTGTTGTCGTCTAATATGTAACGAGCAGAAATGTTTACTTTCCCCTAAGCAACAAGGAGCACAATCCGAGAGACTACCATCCTCGTAGCAGCCTCTTACTTTTCTAGTAAATGTTAAAGCGTTCTGCATGCTAGGGTTTCGTTACGCGGAACTGTGTCTTGAACAGATGCACAGCATGCAGCTATCCTGGCAGAAGGCGTTCGCGTTATGTCGATAAGGCTGCGCGGGCTCCTCCCCGAAGACCTAGACACGTAGAATCCTTCACCGAGACCGTGCGTCTTTATGAATACGGTATTTTGCGACCATCACCGATGCTGAGAGCAAATACGCGGCGAGCGTATCACAGTTTTCCACAAGCGCCTGACTTCGCGCTCAGAAATAAGCGGTATTTGCGACCTGGGCGAGCTGCTTAAAACAATCAAGCCGAGACAAAATGTGAAATAAACATGATGCAATGCGACCAACTGCCGATAAATACGTAGAACTGGTCGCGCTCGCAGTGAAGTTCGCACTCGCGTTAACCTGGAACTGTCGACGCGACGCACGTCTATAAAATACGCGGGCTTCAGCAAATCCGGTACTTTAGCGTTCACACGAGGACAGATGCGGGGTCCAAAAAATCCGGTATTTATCGAAGCAGCGGCAAATACTTCGGGATCTGGGAAGCCGCGTATCTTACATCAATACCGATTTGTTTAGATACCGTATTTTCTTGACGCGCATTTTGGCCTCGTTGAAACGCTAAATACCCGATTTCTTGCTACGTGTGAACGCCGGCTTAATATGATGAGCAGCTGCGGTCCTTGACAGCGACGCAGGTACTTCCGCTGGCAACGAATCGCTTTGGTTATCTGACAACTTTAGTGAGCGGCTCTGTGCCGGCTATTGTTTCTGCGGTTTTAATATGCTTCGCAGAATTTTTATCTCAATTCTATTCTGGTGGCTTTTGTGGAGTCATCGTATCGTACGCACGGTCTCCACGTACTCGAGCTCGTAGGACGCCATTCACTATGCTATAGAGATAATGGTAGCGGGATAGCAAAGAGCTAAGGTGGAGCTAGGGTCTAACACAGATTAACCTGTCATCCTTTATGGGCAAATCGTATGCCTGCCCTTCATTACGGCGGCGATTCGTTAGACACTAAAATTTTAAAACAGATGCTTCTTTTTAAATTTTAGAAAGTGATTGAGATCTTTTTAAGCATTTGTTGGTG
Organism: Priapulus caudatus; assembly: GCF_000485595.1. NCBI lineage: Eukaryota > Metazoa > Priapulida > Priapulimorpha > Priapulimorphida > Priapulidae > Priapulus > Priapulus caudatus. The sequence continues at coordinate 62,427 of NW_014577221.1, read as the reverse complement.
CCACTGGAAGCAGTGACGGTTAAGAGCCAAGACATATTAATACTTATCCATCCAGGCCCAGGCGGTTCTGCTGATGATTTGAGTGAGTACCATGCATCTATGCATATATTGCGAAGACATTTTGAATGATGAGTATGCATTCCCTTGAACGTGCGGACTCAATAATCCAGTTTTCTAGAAAAACGCGATCACGATGACACTAACTCTACAGCGCGAGTATCCCCCCAGTCCTCGAATTTCATTTCAACCCTACCTAGCCGTATGTTTTTAAAAGCAATATACAACATATTACACAAATCCACTTGGCTGCTATCTGTAAATTTAATTCAATATATTGACACCATTAATTCTCACAGCAACAACTTTACGAGGGCAATAAAGCTCGCGATGATTTAAATAGACTGGATTAATTATTAAAATGTAATAATCTTAAAGATTAATTACCAATATATTACGAAGGAATTGTCGCGAATGTGGATTATTTAACGAAGATTATTACAATACTCTTCTGAGTCAGTATAGACCAGCATGATTGTGGGAAATGTCATCGGAAATCGTCATGTAAAACTTTGTTAATATATTGACCACGATTAAATTTCAACCAAAAAACTTAACGAGGGGGCATAAAGATCGGGGACGTAGATGCATTTAAATAGACTGGATTCGATATTAAAATTGTAATACTGCTTAGAGATTAATTCCAAGATATTACGAAGGAATTGTCGTGAATGTGAATTATTTAAACGAAGATTATTACAATATTCTTCTGAGTCAGTAACACCAGTTTGGGATTGTGCGCGACACAATGTCAAATCGGCGTACAGCATGTTATTATAACAGTTGTAATAGAGTTTCCAGCTTGTCAATAGGTCGGACTGCCTGAAACCACGCTAACGAAAGGCTGTCCGCAGTGGTGTGTTAGCAGGAAGGATCAGTCTTGCGGTGATGGTCGTATCGTTGTTCTTAAGAGAAGGAGTAGGTCAGTCGTAATGGCATGATCGCAGTCCTAAGTCGTAAGTAACGCCATAACAGGGTCGATCACAGTTTCAATCGATATTTGTCAAAGTTATACGCTGAATCTATAAACAAATAAACAAACCGATAGAATAAGTTGCATGATAATCTCTCTATGCACGTTCATGTGAGAAATCTAAGGTCATTAAAAATCATTAGGCGTATTGTTTTCCTAAAATCCGTGAGTTGAAGCTGGCCTCCGCAACCCTACTTTGCCTCCTATGGAAGCTACAGTCGTTGTAAGCATCCACCGCGTTAATATCCTGGCTCAGATTCACTTGTAGTCAGGTCGCTACAAGGAGCTAATGCGCGTCTGTGGGCGGACTGAAAGTACGATTTTGGATGCTTACCTGGATACTGTTTTTCGTAGCTAGAATATTGACGTAGTAGTCGCGGTGCAGTAGGGCACTGAGTGTGATGGAATCGCGAGCAGTGCATGCATTTCATGTATGGCCGTGCTGGTTGTACTCAGCGAGCCGGTCCCCCAGAGAGATGTCTTGCTTTACACCGAGCCTTCGCGACGTACGACCAACATCTGCGAAGGAGGAAATCAATCGAAGTGCTTTACAGCGACATTATGTTTCACAATCGTTAAATTGACTACGTCTACGAATTTTCTATGTAAAATTTGTAAAAAAATTTGTTTGCCATTTTGTAACACTATAACATAAGAAAAGCTAACGGGACTAAACGTATCGTCAATTCTTGCGCTGATAAAGCATTGTTTTCTCACTAGTTTAAAAATCCAAAAAAAACCTGACGTTGATACTTATGTTCTGAGCATTAAATTGGCTTGCTAATGGGCTATGTATGAGGTCACCGAGTGTAATATGGTGTACAATCGAAGCAATATAGCTAAAATATGGAAGTATAATGCAGAGAACTGTGGGTACAATAAAAAATAACTGAACTAGACTCAGCTTTATTGGTAGAAAGACTGGGAAATGTTTTTTTAATAATTTACTATTTACGTGACGTAAATCCACTTTGTAACGTTTTCCGGCATCGTATATCGTAGTATCGCTTGCCGTTCGTTTTTACCTGGGAGAAGATGTTGTCAGGTGGGGGTTATAAAGATGGGACACAGGGGTTAGGCGAATAACTACGGCGTCCGTAACTACGTGATATGTGAGCGTAGTCCTGTCTCTGTAGTCCTCGCACAGCGGATGCAGCGTGTGCTTGTTGTACTCGCACTGGCTGCATTGATGCGCGTCGAGAGTTGGGTAGCCCTGAGGAAATAGCATAAGCGGCACTCTTAGCGTCTTTCAGAGGCAGCAATACTGGAGCGCAGTCATGCAACTGAGTAGCCGTGAATTAACGGCGGGCTGAAATAAAGCCAGGAAAGTCCAATCGTGAGCCAAGCTAGGTGGGGTTATAGCATTTAAGCAATTTTTTTACCTTGGTTCTATTAGCCTCCACCTTTCAATAAAGCTTCTTACCTTTTTATTGGCGGGCAGGAAAACTAGAAAAGTTTTTACATCAATCACTATTGACGAAAGGTTCGTGCCAGAACGTCCCTCATGTGTCACATTCATTTATTTGTCTGTTTTTGGTGACGTTTAGTCTCTGCCAAACTCTCCTTCTAACCATATTGGCGGCTATTAGTCTTTGTGCTGATCCTTAGCAATTGCATTTTGCCGCAGTCTGTCTACAATTGTTCCACATGAACTAGGGTTGTGTCACAGACCACCTCTCCCCACGCCTTCCCACTCACCTGACATTGATCCGCATACGATGGATTATCCCGCACGGGATATTCCGGCTTAGACAAATAATGAAACAACATTCTAACTTTAAAATAATTTAAAGGCCTGTTGGTAATCGTCCACACGGAAGGCGTCAGGTCGCGGTGGGAAACACAAGCTATGCAAGCATTAACTACCAGCTATAGGCTACATATTGGTTATGTCGACCTTATAGCCATGCATCCGTTATTAAACCCCAATGTCAATGCAGTGAAATGAATGTGCGTGCATTAATAAAAATGGGCACAACTGGGAAAAAAACGATCGAACCAAATCAATTATTTCACCATACTCACACAATCGTTTATCAAGGCACCATACGGGTACTAATTTTGCGGCGTTGCGGCCACCTGTAGTTCGCCAATGATGACCGCCTTCAGTCGGATTGACTCCGCTTAAAAAGAAGGCGACAGAGCGGCATATTAAAGATTGCGTTGGGCATTAGAATTTACAAATCGTGTTGGTCGTACTCCATTAAGTATCTCACGCGCTCTGCAGCCTTGATGTCACCTTCAAAACAAATTGGTCAAGGCCGCCTCTGAAAATATCGTGAGGGACTTTACTAAGTAGAATGAGAAAGCGACAAGTTTTATGAAGAATTCCAACGCTTCTATATGTTGCATCGAATTTATTTCGGCGGTTTCTATTTTACCTCCTCTTCGTTCACTTCTTCTCTTTGCTTAATCTAACCTATGACGCCTCTTAAACGCTTGGTACATCTCAGCCTCGGTTGTTCAATGATCATGTTCGATATTGCCTCTCTCATGGGCAGGGCTTACGCGCAGACATAGCCAAAGAAGACCAACAGCTCTCATGATTTGCTCTCCTGTCAATGAGTTCCTGTTAACTGATCAAGATCGCATATCAAACCCGCTACTATTTTATTGCTCCGCTAGGTGTAGGCATTATTCAACGGAGATGGGAAAGACCCTGAGCTAAGGCAGCTCGATGGGTTTTGATTTAATGATAATTTTTTTTTATATTTTTTATAAACAGGAATTGTATTCCGACTGATATGTTTGATGATATTGCTTCCCACCGTTTAAGCTCCTGCTATTATAAGCGTGTGCTAACTATGCTACGTCTGGGAGGCTTACGTTTTTTCAACGTGTGGCCCTAACATATCTATTTGAGTGCGAAGATGTGCTCCGTGTAACAGCTGAGTAGCGATGCTCCGTTGTAGTTAATAGTAATCGAATCTAACCGTTTATTGTTTTGTGGGCGGTAAAAAAAAACACTAGAAACAATCTTGATAAAACGGAACCTTGTGGTTGAACAGAACATGTTTTATAAGGCATCTAGCACAACAGCTTTGGGCAAGAAATTCGTTTAAATATAACGGGACTCCCTGAAAGTTCAGACTATCGACAATTGTCTAGATGTCGTCCTTTATTATTCGTCACGCGGTCTCTTGGAGGATAGATAAAGCTGCTGGGCGTCAGTGGAGGCGGTTTAATACGCTAGGTGTTCCGCAGAACTAAGGGTGCTGGTGAGGCCGGGTGATCCGGAGGTAGCGACCCGTTATTGCCAAATACGTGCGCGTATGTGAGTGGGTGTGGGTGTTAGAGAGTGAGTGAGAGCAGGGAGAGAGAGAGAAGAGGAAAGAGAGAGAGAAGAGAGGAGAGAGAGAGAGAGAGAGAGAGAGACGAAGGAGGTGTAGGGACGGACGCAGAGAGAGAGAGAGAGAGAGAGAGAGAGAGAGAGAGAGGAGACGCGGTGGTGATTTGAGACGGACGGAGGGAGACGAGAGTCATTGGTCCATTGTCATTGGTGGTGAGCGCGCGCGGTGTGTGCGTGGTTCGCTTTGGTGTGGCGCCGCGTGATGTGTTCGTGTGCGATGGTGAAAGATACAGAGAGAAGGGAATTTTTCGGTGTTTCGTGCGGTGCGCGCGAGCCCTGTGTGTGTGTGTGGTGTCGTGTGATGTGTGGTGTGCTGTGTGTCGTGTGTGTGCTGTGTGTGTGTGTGTGTGTGTGTGTGTGTTGTGGATGGAGAAAGATACAGGGTGAATTTTTTCTCTAAAAAGTAAAAAAAGATTATGCGATGTGCTTGCTCGTAAGAGACCTCACGCTACATATACCCGTATTTAGTTGCAAGCGTTATAATCCTTAATCCTCACTATTTTGATCTGCATTTGGGGAGAAATCTCTCTAAAACATTAATGATGATTAATTGTCGACTCTTGGATGGTCTCCTTGTGTATTGCGATCAAATATCTATCGATAAATATGATTCTGGTATCCAACAAATG
>NW_014577221.1:52441-57409 GCF_000485595.1 Priapulus caudatus | reverse complement strand
AAAGATACAGGGTGAATTTTTCCCTAAAAAGTAAAATTATGGTTGAATATATGCCGAGCAATTTAAGCTATCTTTATAAACCATTTGAGGTATGTTTTTAATTAATTTTAATATGCGTTAATGCGTTTGAAGGTCCATCAAAATGCTAAGGATAACCATATCGGTCTAGGCGATATGTGCATCTACCAAGAAGTAAATAAGCAACGGATTTAGCGTGAATGTGAACAAGCACATCTGCAGCGATCAGCTCCCGAAATCTATCACGTAATAAAAAACAACAACTGGTACAACGACGAGTAAAACGGAGACTTAAAAAATCAATTTAATGATGTTATATATTGGCGAGGTAAAAGCGAGCTATAAAGTTCTACACAGTATATCGATATATTTAATAAGCATATATGGATTAGCATATATCTCTCAGCAGTGGCAGCTGTGTATACCAGATACATTCCCTGAATTGATACGCAGGTAGCTGTTGTAGTAAAGTTTGTAGATGTGTGCAAACAGGGATTATCCTATCACCTAACATACACTGTTATCCCCCACACAACTGCTTGGCGCAAAGCCTTTCCCTGACCCGTAACATATTGTATACAAGTAAACTTTAAGAGTTGTCCTTCGCCAATGACATGCTTGTCATGTTTACCACAAGGCCGGGCTATAAATTGAAGGGTTGATAGTGACATAAGCCTTTAATAGAAACACTTCGACAGGAGAGCAATCATGAGAGCTGTGGTCTTCTTGCTATGTCTGGGCGTAGCCCTGGCCCACGAGAGAGGCAATTTCGAACATATCATTGAGATCAACCGAGGTGAGTATAATGTGAAAGAGTTCCTGAGACAGATGACGTTCGATGGAAAATATAAACGCACTGGAATCGTAACGTTATCGAACTGTCATTCTGTTTCTATAACCCCGTGACGTTACTTTTCAGAGGCCGGCCATGGCGATCTGTTTGAAGGTGACATCAAGGTTCCAGTGGTGAGCATATTCAATTACTAATGGGAAAACCCGGTGTTGCCTGAGTTGCCTTCGCGACCAAAATATTATGTGTTTATGTTTCAAATGAAAGTAAAGAATAACAAGTGCTAATTAAATAATGCATAAGTGGTAAATTAGAAGTGCGTTTAATAATAACGTGACATAACCATATCATCAATCATCATCGCAAATCACATCAATATACATCACACAACAATAATCAACATAATCATATATATGGTGACCCGGGTGGCTGAAATCTGTTAGCTGATTGGCTTATTCTGTTTTCCATGTTTCTACAAATCCTGTCATCGTAAACAAAAACATCTTTAGCCTAAAACCTGGCTGGGTATCGTTAAAGAATACAACACTGCTGCTTCGTATAAGAATACATACGGCACCCATGTGTAGACATTATACTATAGATTACGATCCACGTTTTTTATCATCACTTATAAAGTGATAATGAAGTCAAGACTTAATTTTATATTGTATAATGTATTTTCTTATATTAACATTAAGCTTCCTGCGACTAGTAGTAGTATATAAAATTATGTACATTGTCCGTAGTCCCGTCCTGTGGTGTAAGTGTGTAAGATTATCAAAACATATAGATAAGATATCAGATAAGGTACCGCGTATATTACTGCATGAATGAAATGGTATGAAATGAACGCACTTGATAATCGTGGAGACTTTCCTGTTTTTAAGGGAGGCGATTTACGAAGCGGTATCAAAGGGGAATATTACAGGTGGCCAAACGCAAGAATACCGTACGTGCTTGATTATGACTTGTGTGAGTATATGCTCAGTAATCGGATTCGGATTAGGAGACATTCGCAATTGCGCTCATGTGCATACATATTCCATTGCATTGTTTTTTTTTATATCAAATAAATGGATGAATATATAGACGTAACCAATACATATACGAATCCAAGCTCATCCCAATACGATGTTATAACGTACATTCCGGTGGTGTTATTAGTAAGAGTGGTACATGTACGGTACATGAAGGTACATGAAGGTACATGAAAGTAAGTACATGTAAGTTTCCTGCTGTTGTAGGGGATATACCGTGCGAGGATAACCCAATGTACGAAGAGACCAAGTGCAGCGAGTGGGCCTCGTGGGGGCAGTGTGAAGACAACCCTGATTTCATGTGGTACTACTGCAGAATGACTTGCGGCAAATGCGACTGTAGGTATCGCAGAGTGTGTAGCAATAATTATCTCTAGCACTTCGTCTACTGGCGCAACATCAGTTAGGATGTTTCTGCGCTATAGCCCTACATATAATTTCTACCACTTTCTTCAACATGTTTTCTTTACGCTAAAGTTAAGGCGTAGACGAAATGAATCGCAGGGCTGCAGGATTCTTTCGCAATTCTTCCTCTCGATAAGAAAGAACACTTGCTTCCGCTGCGTTCCGCTATGCAATCATGTCAATCGGTTTCCTACATCTGGAACATAGTCTAGCTCTGCGTGGCTGAAACGTACGTTTATGTTGCTTGCGCCAGGGTTCCCTACCGTAGATGCAATCTACGCAGCGTTCGATCAATACAACGAGCACACGTGCATCCGCTGGGTGCCGAGGACTACAGAGACAGACTACGCTCACATATCACGTAGTTACGGCGGGTATGTGTATACACGTGTAGAATTCTTATACCCATTCTGTAACGTGATTCATACTCCGCGCCCATCTTATATAGAACGATGGCAACATATATCCTGTCATTAATACTAACCGCAAGTGATACAACGATACATCGATCGCTCTCACTGACAGCAAAAATGCCTCTGTGTACACGGGCAGCAGGAGACACGAAGAAACAATTTCGAAGCGTTGTATTGTCACGCACACACGTACACATTTCATACATTTCCTTCTTCGCAGGTGTTGGTCTTACGTCGGTAGACTAGGTGGCAAGCAGGACCTCTCCTTGGGCGAAGGCTGTGAGTCCACGAAAACAGCAGTGCATGAGATGATGCATTGTGCCGGATTCTATCACACACAGTCACGCACCGACCGTGACTACTACGTGAACATTTACGAAGAGAACATGTATGAAGGTGAGATACGAGTCATAACTAGCTTCCGCTGAAGGTTAAGACTGCTAAATCGAAAATCATGCTTATCCACTAACTACATAATAATGATTATCTATTTATAGCACACATTATTTATATACCACGAGTACTCTAATTGCTAGATACTGGTGTTCCTTTCACGGAGGTTTAGCAGGTAGGCATTCGATCCTCGGTGTCGCGATTCGTAACAGTAAAGATCTTATACACCGGCACACCCGCCGTAGATCTCGTCCATAGATCTATGATCATCTACTATTATACAATTTATGTATTATATACTGCACTATAATATCAAGAGTGTATAATAGAGTCTATTATCATACACTCCTGATAATATACTACTATATACGTACTATAGTATATGTACAGTAATATTACTATATACATGTACTCATTACAATGTATATAGTAGATACCAAGATACGTATCTATCAGGAGTAGATAATAGGGAATCCCCTATTTCTCTAATTCTCTAATTTCCTATTATCTACTCCTGGTATCTATATATGTGCGCCCCATGTTAAAATTATGTCCCACGCGCGACACTAGCGCCGTCCAACGGCGAGATAGTATCTGCAGGTTACCAGCCGATGGATAACAACACTAGAAGGTTGGGGGAGTTAATCGTAAATACTTTTACTGCGCGATCTTTCCCTCAACAGTGTTTTACTACTTGCAGGAACAGAGTACAACTTCGCCAAGTACACCGCGGATCAGGTCGACCTGTATGGATACTACGACTTGTACTCGATCATGCATTACGACTGCTACTCCTTCTCTAAGAACAACGAACCGACCATCACCGCCAAGAATGATCCTTCCTGTAACACACCACTGGGACAGCCCTACGTAGGCGGTGGTTTCAGGCAGTCCGACATTGACAAGCTGAACTCTATGTACAACTGTTAGTAATAACATGCTGGACGCCGATTTGACATTCCCACAATCACTGTTATACTGACTCAGAAGAGTATTGTAATAATCTTCGTTAAATAATTCACATTCACGACAATTCCTTCGTAATATCTTGGTAATTAATCTCTAAGATTATTACATTTTAATAATCAATCCAGTCTATTTAAATCATCTGTCGATCTTAATGCCCTCGTAAGTTTTTTGGAGAAATTAATGGTGTCAATATATTGAATAAATTTACAATTAGCAGCAAGTGATTTTTGTAATATGTTGTATATTGTTTTTACAATACATAGCACTAGGTAGGTAATATCTTGGTAATTAATCTCTAAGATTCGATAAGCTGAACGAGATGTTTATGATGATAACCCATGATGTTTCTAACACGAGTAATAATCACCTGCATTTGAACATATTTATTCTCAGTGAAACGCATTTTAAAGTTAATTAATTCAAGTTTGAAAGTAATTAATTTAAGTTTAACGTTCGAAAATCGGGAGTGTACAAAAGGTTAGCCAGCGTACTTGATAATTGCGTGCGCACATATTATGACTCGTTGCGTTCGCAAGACTCAGATTTACATCTGACGAATTAACAATATAATATACGAATATCAAATCACGATAATAAGTAGCAATGTTATTTTTTGCCTAATTTATTTAAAAAATTAACGTCGGCAAATGCTGTAGTTGCATAAAAGCAAAATCTTAAAAATAAATAAAATACAGCGCATATATTCTTTGATAAATGACATCACAGACGCAGACGAAACAACCACTATATCGGTTTCGCCATTTAATTGTCTTAATCAGCACACGATGGCTAGTTTATATCCACTTTGTATTACTTCACAAGTCATGTTAGAAGATTACGTGTAACGTGCGCGAAATATTTTAGTAGTACTTCTTACGGTAATGTTACGAAATATTACTTAAATTTAATTTCTGAACTCTACTTAAACTTCTTACGGTAATGT
>NW_014577221.1:46358-51280 GCF_000485595.1 Priapulus caudatus | reverse complement strand
TGGATGGATGGATGGATGGATGAATGGATGGATGGATGGATGGATGGATGGATGGATGGATGGATGGATGGATGGATGGATGGATGGATTGATGGATGGATGGATGGATGGATGGATGGATGGATGGATGGATGGATGGATGGATCGATGGATGGATGGATGGATGGATGGATGGATGGATGGATGGATGGATGGATGGATGGATATTACATATCTATGTAATATAGAAGAGAGAGTGACCGTATGCCGCCATGATATGGCCGCTGCTGGCGCGGCGCTCGCTAGGGCTCAGAATCAGCGAGCGAACAATGGCTACCCATCGAGCTGCAAATGATTATTGTAATAGCGGCAGCTAGAAGTCACGCGCGGCGCTGCCGCAACATGAAATCTGACAAGCGCATTGCCATGGCAACGGCGCAGAAACGGATGCAGGTGCATCCGCGCTGGCTAATAGCACTGGATTGTTGTGTGCGGCCTGCAAGCCCTGCCTCTGATTCACGCGTGGCAACACGCCAGTCTGCGGGTGTTATTATCAGGTTATTATGCAATTGACGTCAGCAATATGAGAGTCAGCATACGCCGTCTGCACTATACTATACGGAAATCTAATGCGGAACTATAACATAAACCTAAACCTAACTAAAGCCTCGTCTACACGAGGATTTTTATCTTGGGGTAAGCGTCTACACGAGGGCCTATCTCGGGTTAAGATAACCCGGGTTAAGCCTTAACCCGGGATAGCTTAAACTCGCGATGTGAGGACGATAAGATCTGTCTCGAGATAGCGTCGTATAGACGTCGTTAAACCGAGATACGCATAATTATAGTTCATATAGCGCTCCTATTCCTTAATCCTGCGATAGACGGCAATAGTGAATGCGTATTTACATAAGCATACCAGAACAGCATATAAGCGTTAAGCGGGTTAGACGCTGTGCATTAACTAGGGTTAAGCTAACCCGAGACTGTTCTTAGCCCGGGATATGAAAACCTCGTGTAGACAAGGCTTATAACTATAACTAAACCTAATAACAATACGGAAGCGTAATATACGAGAGGTTCGCATACTTCTCGCAACGTACAATATATCGTCACTCGATCACAGAAAACATTATTGAGTTGCACTATTAGTATATATTATAGCTATATAATATATATAATAGTATATATAATATATATATACTATTAGCTATAGCAAGTTCAGATGCGCGTGTGGTTCTTGCCTGGTAACGTACCAGACGTTGTGCTTAATTTTTTTTAGTTCTTTACAAATTTTTAGCGAATTAGAGACGCAAATATTCAATGATATTAAAACGTATATTTTGACTGCGCTTACGTAAGTTATGTTATGTTATGTTATTGTTATGTTATGATATTGTGGTTGGTATAATTATAGTTATTTTGCGCTCACGTGAGTGTGTGTGTGTGTGTGTGTGTGTGTGTGTGTGTGTGTGTGTGTGTGTGTGTTTAGTTGTGTTTGTGTGCTGTGTGTGTGTGTGTGTGTGTGTGTGTGTGTGTGTGTGTGTGTGTGTGCGCGTGAGTGTGCGTGGGTGTGTGGGAGGAAGTGTTTGTATGTGTGTGTGTGTGTGTGTGTGTGTGTGTGTGTGGTGTGTGTGTGTGTTTGTGTGTGATGTGTGTGTGTGTGTGTGTGTGGTGTGATGGGGGCGTTGTGTGTGCTGTGTGTTGTGTGTGTGTGTGTGTGGTGTGTGTGTGTGCACGCGCGCGCGTTTGTGTGTGCGTGGGTGTGTGGGAGGGGGCGTTTCGTGTGTGGTTGTGTGGTGTGTGTGTGTTGTCGTGCTGTGTGTGTGCACGGCGCAGCAGCGTGGTGTGTGTCGTGTGTGTGTGTGTGTGTGTGTGTGTGTGTGTGTGTGTGTGGTGTGTGTGTGTGTGGTGTGTGTGTGGGTGTGGTGGTGTGTGTATGTGTGTGTGTGTGTGTGTGTGTGTGTTGTTTTGGCATGCTGTGGGCAGGGGCGCTGGTGTGTGATATACGTGCTGACTGCAGTCAGAGCGGATAATAGCGGATAAACATGTACCGCAGTATGGACTCGTTACGACCTTGTATACTCTAGCCGCAGTACACAGACAAGACAGTAACCTGTCCATCCTTTGGTAATCACAGCACGGAGCGTCTATTGTTAGATACACTATAAGCGCACAGTGTGCGTGCGTCTTCCAACCGTGATTTTTCCTTCATGAGTTCTATAAGTTCGATATTGTTTTGACAATGTCGAAATACGGTAGCAAATATATATATAGATATATTAGAGAGAGAGAGAGAGAGAGACGACGAGAGAGAGAGAATAAGAGAGAGAGAGAGAGAGAGGAGAGAGAGAGAGAGAGAAGAGAGAGGGAAGGGAGGCAGATAGCGAAAAGAGAGAAAGTTATCGGGGAGAGAGGGAAGATTGGAGAGGGGATGACGGATACGCGTGAGAGAGAACGGAAAGAAGGCGATATCCGGCGGATACGTCGACCTGACGACGAAGCGTCACGTGACCTGGAGGCATAGTCACGCGTGTGTATGCAAAACCTCAGCGCACATATATCGTGCTAAATATCCAAGCCGTAAATAACGACCGTATAGGTTCAAGTCATCGTATAACACAGCGAAGGCTGCAATCATGATAAATATTATCCTCAAATGTTTACACGTTTGTGTAGTCATGTCCGAACTAGAAGCTCTACAGTGTAAAATCTATAACAAATAACCTAATAATGTCCTCAACGTATGCATTCATATATCGCATCTACACGCATCAGCAATCTCACCTATATATTTACATGAACTTGCATATATATATATCAAGAGTAAATAATGGGAGATCTCCCATTATGTATTCTTGATATATATATATATCTGTATCAAAATCGGGCGTTCATTACGTGTAGCGATCTATCTTTCTTTAGAATTTGTGCGGAGATGTAGCTTGTAATGTTTCAGTGTAGGTACCACGACACGATGCCTGTATAGCCTATATATAGCTCGCAATGTTTTACTCTGCCACGACACGATGCATGTATAGCCTATATATAGCTCGCAATGTTTCACTCTGCCACGACACGATGCATGTATAGCATATATATAGCTCGCAATGTTTCACTCTGCCACGACACGATGCATGTATAGCATATATATAGCTCACGATGTTTCACTCTGCTACGACACGATGTCTGTATAGCCTATATATAGCTCGCGATGTTTCACTCTGCCACGACACGATGCTTGCATAGCCTATATATAGCTCGCAATGTTTCACTCTGCCACGACACGATGCTTGCATAGCCTATATATAGCTCGCAATGTTTCACTCTGCCACGACACGATGCACGTATAGCCTATATATAGCTCGCAATGTTTCACTCTGCCACGACACGATGCTTGCATAGCCTATATATAGCTCGCCAGAGTAAACATTATCGTGTCGTGGTGTATAGGCTATACAGACATCGTGTCGTGGCAGAGTGAAACATTGCGAGCTATATATAGGCTATACATGCATCGTGTCGTGGCAGAGTGAAACATTGTGAGCTATATAGGCTATACAGGCATCGTGTCGTGGCAGAGTGAAACATTGTGAGCTATATATATGTTATACAGGCGCGCTCGCTTGCCCGACATTGCATAATTCCCCGTGCGCATCCCTCGCAGCGAAAAACCGCTAATTCCCAATTTCGGGCTCCGTAAGAAGATTACGCCGCATAAGCCACATTAAACCGCTCCATCCTGCTTCTATATGGTCGGCCGCCACTCGTGCCTTGATGGACCAGACGCCCGCATGAAAAAAGCGCGCTAAATCCGGCCAGTGGGAAGCGGCTTAAGACTCCCTAATAGAGAGAAGCGTGCAGGTGTTATTGCGAAGCAGTATTCTATTGTCAAGATGCGGCCATATATTGGATGCGTCACGTAATTGGGTCGTGATGTAAAAAACGCACCAGCAGTGCTAGTTACCCTCGTCCGTATACGGTCACGTGTACAACACGCACCGACTCTTGCTCACACGTACATGCAAACATTCACACTTTGTGCAGGCTTCCGACAGCAAGGCCCACCGAAGTGTCAGTAAGTGCCTCTACACAAAGCCTAAAGCTATCTCGGATAAATCTACTTGAAACAATATGAATTCGTACGAATACGTAATCATTTCTTTCCGTAAGCTGTCCACCTATACGTAGAGGGTTCGTTATATGACCCTGCGAGCTCTGAGGACTAATGTCAGGCAGGATAGAGTCATATGCGGGAATATTGATTCGGGATATGCCGCCTCTGTATGGCCTTATGTGTGTGATGGCTTCGGAAGATAGATATGCAACCAACTAGGCTCACACGAGGTATTAATTGGATCGTGTGACCAAGCCCACACACGCACACACACACACACACACACACACACACACACACACACACACACACACACACACACACACACACACACACACACACACACACACACACGTGGTCGCCGCAGTATATATTATATCTAATATATATTAGTATTATATTGGGCTTGGTCAATAGGCTGTATAATTAGTATATATATATATATCATATTACAATTATATATATATATATATATATATATATATATATATATATATAATAAGCCTATTGCATGTTACAATTAATCCGTACGTACATCGTAGCGTGTGTGTTGCATGTGCGCGTATGATCATAGAAGCTGCATGCTGTTTCTTTCAGCCTCAGAGCAGCGAGATGAGTCAAGCGTGCCTCCGTGCGTGCTCGCTTCCTCCTCTCTCGGGACCATCCCCTCGCCTCGCCATACGTAATAGCTCCAATTAATTCGTCGAAGATCGCTTCGATAGCGCTACACAAACATGTAGTCGCGCGCGTGGGGGAGGATGCGGGGAAGAGCGTGGGGGAGGATGCGGGGACGGGCGTGGGAGAGGATGCGGGGACGGGCGTGGGA
>NW_014577221.1:33898-44988 GCF_000485595.1 Priapulus caudatus | reverse complement strand
GATATATATATATATATATATATAGGCCTATATATATGTATTGCCAGATTACGTCACCATGACGAGTAAGATCTATAAAACATGCGCGTGTCGTTAGCTTTATAAGGCCGTGGCACAGCGGGGAACATTTCCACGCGGGTTCACCGGCCATCGCGTGGAAACAATGACCTGTTGTTGTTTCGCCTCATTAATGCCAGGCCCGAGGTCCCGCCAGACGGAGCGGAAGTCGTGGCGGAAGACACGTGTCGGGCCAGCCACCCGTTCCATGGCCCATCGATTTCGGGGGTTGGCTTGGGTATTGTATTCCAGCTCCCATGGTTTTGCCCAGGGATATTGCCACGACCATTGTTCATGAAATTACAAAAACAGCCTGTACTGTGCCAAGGAATACGGAGCATAGAAATCTACATTAGTGGGTTCGAACCTTGTCTAAATTATAACGAAACTGAAAGATGTTAATTAAGTGCGCACAGCGAAAGCAAGAACATGCATAAATGTGCATTCATTAGCAGGGGTGTACGTACAGCGAGGTATACTCATATGATGAGGAAATATTTCGCGGCGCAGTTTTTTTCGATATTTTTCACGATCTCTAGATACGTTGACCAAGATAAGACGTTTACGCTCTTATTTATTAGTGGATTTATTCAAATTAGATGCAATCAACTGCATTTTAAATCATAGCGTCGATTGCGTTCTCTGTGCATGAATCGCTGCAAGCGCGCAGCAGCATTCATTATCAAGAATAACCATCTTCCTCTCTTTCTTTCTTTCTCTGTCTCTCTCTCTGTCTCTCTGCCTCTCTCTGTCTGTCTCTCTCGTTGTCTCTCTCTCTCTCTCTTTCTCTCTCTTCCACTCTCCGTCAGTCTCTCTCGCGCGCGCTCACTTTATTTTTTCTCGCTCTCTCTCTATTTCTATCGCGCTCTCTCGCTCTAGCTCTCAGCTTCCACGCTCTTATTTTAATCATTATAAATATTTAAATTTTAAAATTACGCAATTTAATAAATCTTCACGAGTGTGTTTGATAGCATCTGCACTCAGCGCGCACGTGCACGCCCCCTCCCGGGCGTTCTCCGTAAAATTATGCGGGGAAAAAACAACGAGGCCATGCGCTGTCGTCCCGTCACTCCCGCTGCTGTCACAATGCCGACGTCCGTTCGCCTGTCAACGTCGCCGACGTCCGCTGTGACAATTGCCGACGGTCGCTCGACCGGAACTGAATCACGCTCACGCCCGCCGGTAAAGCAGCACCGACAGTGTTTGGTCACGTCGACGCGAGGCCAAAGACAAAGGTTTACGTAGCGCGTGATGACGACGCATGCGCGGGTTGGGCGGCAACGGATTAAATAAAATAAAACACGTCGTATAGTATACGGAGTTACCGAGTGTGGGAATATCGGATGTCGATTCTATCTATACGTCGCCGAATTTGCATCTGAAACACTGTTCGATGGCGTCGCGTGTATCTGTGATATTACTACACGCACACAAGCACACACACACACACACACACACACACACACACACACACACAGGGGACTGAGCCACTGACGTCAATCATTACGCTGTCGTCATGCTACGTTCGTTATGCACCGAGCATCACTGCAGAGAGGATGCGATCAGATGCTGAGCGGCTATACGAGTAGGTTATAAGCTAGTAAAAGAGCCGCTGCTGCCGTAAAATGGCCATAAACGCGCCCACAAGGCTCCGGGATAAGCGACGTAAGAGGGAGCGAGCGTTTATCGTTGATCCTCGTCTATCGATCTCCTCTGCTCGGCGTGTCACACACACTAACGCCTGCGAGGAAGCCGCTTCGTGATTTCGTGCGAAGACGAGTCTTTCGTTTCTGTATATCAATCAATCTCAATAGATAATAATATACGAACGCAATTGTCGGTTCACTGTGCCAGCGTATACGAACACCTTGCATCTTTGTTGCTATATCTATACGTTACGGAGTGCCTTTGTCGTAACGCGACAGCCGCCTCTGGCCACCTGCAACCCCTTACTATAGCGGGGAGGCGGGCACAGACGCGGGGCCACCTCGCTAGCGCTGTGGGAGGCGGCCATGGAGCGGCAGGGGGGGTCAATCGTGTACCGCGGGCCTGGAAGCTGGCATCGCTAGCGCACGCGGTGGCACTTGTGCATCTGCGGCGTCCGTCACTCGACGCCACTACACATCCCCCTTACGCTCCCTCTACGCTATTCAGCCACGGTGACTTTCCCCTGCGGAGAGCCTACGGGCAACAGGCGACTGTTGCGCGTATATTCATTCGCGATCTTTATTCCGTTTTAATAAGGCGAGCGCGCTGTCGTCTGGCGTCGGCACGTGACCGGCCGCCATTGTCTCCACGCTCGCTCGCGCATTGTCCGCCGCTAGGCCGCGACACGTGCGCCCGGCTTGGGTCACGTGCGCCGTGCCCAGGTCACGTGCCGGCGCGGACGAAAATATGCGAAATTACACGAATTACTGACAATTATCAGCTATTAGGGGCGCACGGGAGATGCATCTACGGAGCTTCTCCGTGACTACGGCACAAAGGAAACGTGATTCCTGGCATATGCTCCCGTGCGCCCGATACGTCGTGTTAGGTCTCAGGGAGAGACCCACAGAAAAAGATTTCCTGCATTATATAAGGTAGTAGAACGCATCATGGGAAAGGGGCCGTCTGCCTCTACTCGCCCTTGACCGGGATTACGAAGGGCACGTCTTGTAAAATAAATAATGATAAATGATAAAATTATCTAAAATGATTTTTTCATTAATTAAAAAAAAAAAGTTTATTACGAATTGAAATAATCACAGTTATTAATTTGCGTACAACTGCATTTGTACAGGGAAGAAAAGTCGTACGGAAAATGGCCTACATGCGTTTCTTCTGCTGTTACTGCGGATACCTGTGATGCGATCAGCTGTGAACTCGCCTCGCCAGCAAACCTGACCCATGTGTCGAGTTTACCACCCTGCATGCAAGGCGCATATTCTGCACAACTGAACACCACCTATAATTCCTTCCTAATATCGGAAATATATATATCCGTGCTACTTTTTCGTAATATAAAAAATATACCACAATTATAAAAGCGAAATATCTTTGATAATATTTATGTAAATGCTCGAAAAGTGTGTGTGTGCTTGTGTGTGTGCGCGCACGCGTGTGTGTGTGCCACAAGGGCATTATTTGTCATTTTAGTACTCACCACTGTCACGCCAAATCAACGCTTCGACGAATTAACGCATTTTATGCTCAAGGTTTATTGTAGTGATGTGACACTTGGTGACTAGCGGTCATATATGTATATATATATATATATAAATATATTATCTATATATATTATATATAGGCACTATTATATTGTATTGCCAGATTACGTCAGCCCATGACGAGTAGATCTATAAACATGCGCGTGTCGGTAGCTGTATAGGCCGTGGCACGCTGGGAACATTTCACGCGGGTTCACCGGCCATCGCGTTAAGGAACAATGACTGTTGCTTGTTTCGCCTATTTATGCCAGGGCCGAGGTCCGCCAGAGGGCGGAAAGTCGTGGCGGAAGCACGTTGGTCGGGCCAGCACGTTTCCATGCCTCATCGATTTCGGGGGTTGGCTTGGGTATGTATTTCCAGGGCTCCATGGTTTTGCCAGGGATATTGCCACGACCATTGTTTTCATGAAATTACAAAAACGCTGTGACTGTGCCAGTGAATACGGAGACATAGAAATGTACATGTAGTGGGTTCGAAAGCTTGGTCTAAATTTAACGAAATGAAAGATGTTAATTAAGTGCGCCGCGAAGCACAGAACATGCATAAATGTGCATTCATTAGCAGGGTGAACGTAAAGCCGAGTCTACTATAATGATGAAGCAATATTTGCGGCGCAGTTTTTTTCGACTATTTTTCGACGCATCTTTTAGTACGGTTGACCAAAGTAGGCGTTTACGCTCTTATTTTTAGTGGATTTATTCAAATTAGATTGCAATCAACTGCATTTTAAAATTTATGCGTTCGATTGCGTTCTCTGTGCATTGAATCGCTGCAAAGCGCGCAAGCAGCATTCATTTAAGATTAACTCTTCCTCTCTTTGCTTCTTTCTCTGTCTCTCTTCTGTGCTTTCTGCCTCTCTCTGTGTCTCTCTCGTTGTCTCTCTCTCTCTCTCGTTCTTCTCTTCATCTCCGTCAGTTCTCTCGCTGCGGATCGCGCGCGACTTTATTTTTTCTCGCTCTCTCTCCTATTTTCTATCGCGCTCTATCGACCTCTAGCTCTCAGCTTCCCGCTTTTATTTTAATCATATATTAATATTTAAATTTTATAAATTTGCGCCAATTTAATAAATCTTAAAGAGTGTGTTGATTAGGCATCTGCATCAGCGCGCACGTGCAAGCCCTCCCGGGCGTTTCCGTAAAATTATGTCGGGGAAAAAAACAACGAGGCATGGTGATCGTCCCGTCACTCCGCTGCGTTCACAATGGCCGACGTGACCGTCGCGTGTCAACGTCGCCGACGTCCGCATGTGACAATATGCCCGACGGTCGCTCGACCGGAAGACTGAAATCACGCTCACGGCCGACCCGGTTTAGCAGCACCGACGCGTGTTTGGTCACGTACGACGCGAGGCCAAAGACAAGGTTTAACGTAGCGCGTGATGACGAGCCATGCGCGGGACTTGGGCGCAACGAGTTAAATAAAAATAAAAACACGTCGTATGTATACGGGTTAACGAGTGTGGAATATCGGATGTCGTATTTCTATCTATAAACACGTCGCCCGAATTTAATCTGAAACACTGTTCGATTGGCGTCGGCGTGTATCTGTTGATATTATGACACGTAGCAACACGCCAGCAAAGCAAACACAACACAACACACACACACACACACACACACAACAAACAAACACACACACACAACGCGCTGCGCGCGCGGCGCACCACACACAGCTACACCAACACTTAACATCACACACACACCACACACACACAACACACACAGCAACACAACACACACACAACAGCACACGACAACAACACACACCACACAGCAACACCACCCACGCGCGCGCGCACATACACACCGACATCAGATCAATGACACATACACATACCTACAGATACACCCGCACACACACACACACACGCACAACACCCAACATTACACATATTACAACAGCGACACACACCACACACACACACACAGCACACAACACGACCACACACACACACACACACACACCACACACACACACCACACACACACACAAACACGCATGCATACGCGCATACACACACGCGTTCTCTCTCCCTCCATCTATATAAAAACATTTCTCGCTCATTCCCAATCCCACAGGCAGCTTCTCGGTTTCTCTTCAGCAACTGGAATTTGAATCGCGCACATCAGACTAGACGGTAGTAAGAAAATCAATAAGATCCGCATATTTCAATGTGGCAAGGCAAGCACGCTTGAGCTTCATTTAAAACACGGGGCCTGTAGCAGCAAGGGAATTGCAAAACGGGATAGGTCCTACTCGTCTCTCGAGCTCTGTATCGACAGGCACCTCCCTGTTATTGCACTGAAATTGAAACTCACTGGATGACATACTTTTTTACACGCATAAAACCAAGAACTTATAAAACCAGCTTATAACACCAAGGTATTATAAACTCTTGATATAATGCATATCGGATCATTCGCTATGCGCCTATAATGTGCGAGCTTCCGTTGACGAAGACGAACTGACAGTTTAAAAGTTTCGGTTCGAATATTCGCGAAAAACGAGCGTTGACCACAATCATAAAAACAACAACAGTATGATGGTGGTACGGAATCGCATGTTAAAACAGCGAAATCGACTTTATCGCCTGTTAACATTTCGCTCTGCGATGCCGGACAAATGTATCTGCATGTAACTAGAGAACCTCCCACCAGCCGCCATGTTGGCTCGCTCGATCACGTGACTGAGGCGAAGACTCGCAGCTGACTTCGAATATTATTCAACTCGATTTAATGCATATTAATGAGGCATGGAATTTAATTATGTCCGTGCCTCTAAAGCGCGATGATAAGCATGTGAACATGATAACAAGGGTCTCAGCATACATAGGACAGGCTACATAGAGTAGGCCTAGCGACTCGCACAGTTACATGCGCACAACGGTAGCATTCTATAATAATAATAATAGTAATAATAATAATAATAATAATAATCATAATAATGCTTGCGCATGCGCAATATCTCATGAGAAGAAAAATATTTTGCCAAAATTAATCATTTAAAATAAGGAGCAGATATCCTAGCATAGATTTATATGATAACATACCAACCATAGACCTCACTTAAGAAATAGGACGAAGACCTTGCACCAGTCAGTACACAATCTGGCTACGTTAGTGTGTTAGCGCACGCGCAATATCTCACCAGAGAAGTTATATTTTCTGGTGAATATGCATTTAATATGGTCAGGGGGTATCTTAGCATATATTTCTGAAATAAATTTTTATATGTAGACCTGTGTTTATAATTAGGAGAGCGCCCTAGCCTGCAGGGTGCAAAACTCTTACTTCATCCCCCCCCCCCGTTATTCCACTGTCTTTCCTGCCCTTCGCATAAACTCCTTTTTCGTCTACCGCCCTCAGCTATCTCCCCTGCCGTCTGTCCTCAGTCTCCCACCCCTCTCTCACTCAGCAATCTATATTATGCAGTTTGCTTCAGTCGGTTCTGAGCGCCTGAAACGATTCTCGCGCATGCGCAATCTCTCATGAGAAGAAGAATATTTGGTAAAAATTATGCATTTAAAATAAAAGCAGGTATCCCAGCATAGATTTATATAATAACATACCATCCGTAGACGTGACTAAAGAAATAGGACGAATACCTTGCATGTAAGGTGTCCGCTGCATATGCCAATCAGTACACAATCTGGCTACGTTAGTGTGTTCGCGCATGCGCAATATCTCACCAGATAAATTATATTTTCGAATGAATATGCATTTAATATGGCCAGGGGGTATCTCAGCATATAGATTTCTGAAATAAATTTTTATATGTAGACCTGTGTTTATAATTAGGAGAGCATATAGACCCTACCCATGCATCAGTACGCAATCTGGCTACGTTAGTGTGTTAGCGCATGCGCAATATCTTAACAGAAAAGTTATATTTTCTGGTGAATATGCATTTAATATGGTCAGGGGGTATCTTAGCATATATTTCTGAAATAAATTTTTATATGTAGACCTGTGTTTAGAATTAAGAGAGCGCCCTAGCCTACAGGGTGCAAAGCTCTTACTTCATCCCCTCCCCCCGTTATCCCACTGTCTTTCCTGCCCCTCGCATAGACTCCTTCTTCGTCTACCGCCCTCGGTTATCTCCCCTGCCGTCTGTCCTCAGTCTCCCACTCCTCTCTCACTCAGCAAGCTATATTATGCAGTTTGCTTCAGTTCGTTCTGAGCGCTTGAAACGGTGCTCGCGCATGCGCAATATCTCATGAGAAGAAGAATATTTAGCAAAAGTTATGCATTTAAAGTGAAGAGCAGCTATCCTAACATAGATTTATATCATAACATACAATCCGTAGACCTCACTTAAGAAATAGGACGAAGACCTTGCATGTAAGGTGTCTGCTGCATATACCAGTCAGTACAAAATCTGGCTACGTTAGTGTGTTAGCGTATGCGCAATATCTCACCAGAGATGTTTTATTTTCCGATGAATATGCATTTAATATGGTCAGGGGGTATCTCAGCATAGATTTCTGTAATGATTTTTTATATGTAGATCTGTGTTTATAATTAGGAGAGCGCCCTAGCCTGCACGGTGCAAAACTCTTACTTCATTTCCTCCCGTTTTCCCACTGCCTTTCTTGCTTCTCGCATCGACTTCTTCTTCATCTACCGCCCTTAGCTATCTTTCCTGCCGCCTGCTCTCAGTCTCCCACCCTCTCTCACTCAGCAATCTATATTATGCAGTTTGCTTCAGTCCGTTTTGAGCGCCTGAAACGGTGCTTGCGCATGCGCAATATCTCATCAGCATAATAACATTTTGCACAAATTATGCATTTAATATGAAGAGCAGGTATCCCAGCAAAGATTTATATGATAACATACCATCCGTAGACCTCACTTAAGAGATATGACGAAGACCTTGCAAATAAGGTGTCTGTTCCATATACCAGTCAGTACAAAATCTGGCTACGTTAGTGTGTTAGCGTATGAGCAATATCTCACCAGAGAAGTTTTATTTTCGGATGAATATGCATTTAATATGGTCAGGGGGGTAACTCAGCATAGATTTCTGTAACACATTTTTATATGTAGGACTGTGTTTATAATTAGGAGAGCGCCCTAACCTGGAGGAGGCAAAACTTACTTCATCCCCTCCCGGTTTCCCATTGCGTCGCTTGTCCTTCGCATAGTAGACCCCCTCATAGTTGTCCCTCTCATATAGACTCCTTCTTCGTCTACCACCCTCAGCTATCTTCCCTGCCGCCTGTCCTCAGTCTCCCAACTCTCTCACCCTCAACAAGCTATATTGTGCGGGTTTCTTCAGTCCGTAATTCACGCCTGAAAAGGTGCTCGCACATGCGCAATATCTTCCGATAAGAAACATTTAGCAAAAATTCTGCATTTAAAATGAAGATGAGGTATCCTAGCATAGAGTTATGTTTATATAACGTTCTATCAATATAACTCACTTAAAATAATCACAGAAATATTAACGTTGCCGTTACAAGTATGCGCATTTTTTATGATCACTACAGCAAGCATCTCCGTGCCTCTCCTATTCCCCGTGAAACACACACAACGCTCATAATTACATTTATCGCATCCCATACGTAACATCAAGAGCGTATTAAGAAGAGAAATCGTATAAAATATACGTCTGTAATAATGTTTAGTTAGATGCCTTAAGATATATGCAGCTCATAATATTCAATAATAACTATTGTATTATACTAATGCAATAACCCCGCTGCTATTGTATACTAACTGCCATGTAAGATAATTAGTTCAGCTTGCCATGTTCGCGTGCTACGTGCGTGTGGCATCTCTCAACTATAACCCAATTAAATCGCTAAGATAATGAGAATCATGATGATAATGGGATTAATGTGACTTATTATCGGCTCCGCCCGACGCATTGTAACAAAAATCTAACCGCATTCAATATTTAAAATGTGGGAATTATAGATTTTTCATCCCATTACCGGGGATTGTCGCAACTATCGATCGAGTCTTGGCATAACGAGCGCGAGTGGAGGCCGCTCGCACGCACACTTTCAGCAGCATCGTTCCCGTGACTCTAAGTTATTGGCTCGTTTCGTTTCGTTTCTTTAGCCCTCGTCAAAGCTTCTCACTGCGCGGAAATGCGCGAGTATCCATGCTGCAGAAACGTTGGGATAGCCGCCAATACGAGTTGTAGCAATAAAGGCCAATGTGCCGGATATTGTGTTAGCCCCGCACCTGTGTAAACGTCGCCCGCGGAGTAGCAACCACCAGCAGCAGCAGCACCAGCAGCAGCAGCACCACCAGCAGCAGCAGCAGCACCACCAGCAGCAGCAACAGCAGCAGCAGCAGCAGCAACAGCAACAGCAGCAGCAGCAGCAGCAGCAGCAACTACCACCACCAACAGCAGCAGCTACAGTGTGTAGTAGTAGTAGTAGTAGTAGTAGTAGTAGTAGTAGTAGTAGTAGTAGTAGTAGTAGTAGTAGTAGTAGTAGTAGTGGCAGCAGCAGCAGCAGCAACCAACAGCAGCAGCGGCGGCGGCGGCAGCGGCATCAGCAGCAGCAGCAGCGGCAGCGGCAGCATATATAGTGTAAATCTTTCGCGACCCGCTGGCATTGCCGGTCTCCAGGGATGACGGGGGTACGCTGTGTGTGTGTGGGGGGGGGGAGATTTGTACATATTTGCATCACACTTGGCATGCACAGGTGCGCTCACGTGTGCGCATATAGGTGCACACAACGCGTACGCATACGCACACCCACATGCATGCATGCAGACACGCACGCATGCACGCATGCACGCACGTATGCAGGCACACACTCACCTACACATGGACGCACGTAGACACACGAGCACGCACACACCGTATATATATATATATATAAGACTGGGGGAGGGAAAAAGGGAGAAAGAGAGGGATAGAGACAGAAATATATAGATAGAGAGAGAGAGAGAGAGAGAGAGAGAGAGAGAGACGGAGAGCGAGCGGTAGAGAGAGAGACAAATGGAGAGACAGATAGATAGAACATTTATCCATTCCATCATCATCCATTGGCCATTCTACATAACTACAGTCTGCACTCCCTCGCCGCTCTCTCGGTTCTCTCGCGCCGCTCTCTCGCTCTCTCTTTCTCTCTCTTCTCGTTGATGAGTCGCACTCTAAGGGCGCTATGCGAGTCACATACGGCGTTGATGCCATACTATATCGTGGCTCAAGTAGAATGCTGCCTCCTCGCAGCGTAACCTATGAATGTTGCCTACACCGATCAGCATATACGCGTAATATTCGCCGGATTATGTAACAAGCACATCCTCGCTTCGTAAGCTCGGCCACGGAGGAGCTTGAGAGATGCAATAGATACACACATGGAGAGCTGGATATATTCACGCACGTCTGCTATGTCATAGTGCGTTACACACACCGTTGATCTACGTTAAGCTTCCTTGACCATTATAAGCCACTAAATCAACAGCGATTAGTATGGGTATAACTACATTTCGATACTAATAATAATAAAATACAATCGAAACATAAAATATAATTATATAAATCGAAATCGCACAGTTGATAGTATTCGAATCATGTATATTATTATCTAATTTTTTATTTTAGTTTCGAGAGTATAAATCTACGTCATTGCTCGCCATCTTTTCTCACTCAATCGCCATGGGATTCGGCGGTTCGCTTCGTTTCGTATATATAGCAGCTGAAGCCATACCGAGCGACAGAATGGCGCTTCACCTGCCTACACCTGTATGCAACGAGACGCTACAATAAGAGTCGTAACGAGGGACTGGAAATCCGACCGCTGCGGCTAGAAACTCTCTCTCTCTCCCTCTCTCTCTCTCCATCTCTCCCTCTCTCTCTCTC
>NW_014577221.1:25659-31773 GCF_000485595.1 Priapulus caudatus | reverse complement strand
TAGCTGGATAGATAGATAAATAGATAGATAGATTAGATAGATAGCTAGATAGAGAGAGAGAGAGAAAGAGAGAGAGAGAGACAGAGACAGACGAGAAGAGAAGAAAAAGGGAGAGATGAGAGAGAGAGAATGAGAGCAGATGAGAGAGAGCAGAGAGAGAGAGAGAGACGAGAGGAGAGAGAGAGAGAGCGAGGAAAGCGATAGATGAGAGAGAGAGACAGTGATAGAGAGATTGCGTCTGTTTGGTGTTCAGATTACGTAATTCCCTAAGCCTCTTTCTTGAGCTCTACGTGATACTAGCTCTACCAAGGATTAACTGATGCGATCTTGTCAGTATTTGTCCTTGTCACATTACGCCTTTTGTCACTTTGTTTTCGTACAACGGGCATCGACATGAATAACTCTTACACGCTATTATTAACGTGTTATCACCGGGTCTGCTTCGGTGTGACGTGCCACGCCAGCATCTCATATAGACACGCACGCACACACGCACACACGCAACGCACGCCCGCACGCACGCGCACACGCACACGCGCACACGCGCACGCGCACGCAACGCGCCACACGCGCACCGCGCGCACGCACGGCGCACACTGCGCTACGCGCACGCACGCCGCACACGCGCACGGCGCACGCCGCACACGCGCACGTGCTCACACGCGCAGGCCCGTGCACACGCGCACTGCGCACACGCGCACCGCGCCACGGCGCACACGCCACACGCACGCACGCACGTACACACCTATGCCACGCACGCACGCACGCACGCCACGCACGCACGCACGCACGCACACACACGCACGCACGCAAGCACGCACGCCACCCACCGCTCACGCGCGCAGCGCACGCACGCAACGCGTAGATGTGCATGGAGGCGTTCAATATTAGGACAAACGCATTTGTCCAACGAGGGCCAACCCATATAGGCCCAACACGAGTCATTGTTGGAAGCCACATCATGAGGCGGTTGCCGGCACGTTTCAACCGTGGTTCACTTCTCACACTGCGTCCTCCCGTTTTCTCACCGCTCGCGTCTCCGATTTTCCTCGAGCGAGTTTCTTTTTCGGCGCACGATTTATTGTCGTTTCCTCGCTTGATTATCCCCCCCCCCCCTTATTTAAATTTCCCGTCTCTATGCTAACGTGCTCTGTTTCGCCTCCCGGCCACTAAGCAGGTTTTCATCTGCTAAGGAACGCGCCCCGCTATATAGAGCCATAATCTCCTAATGGCTGGCTAGAAATGTACGCGGGTATTAATCCGCCAAGTACTTTCCCGGCCTTACACGGATGATGCGCCGTGCCATATGTCGCATCTACGTTCGAATGTTATTTGTTCTAGTTTGTTTATTTTTTAATTCTTGTATTCTATTTTCTAAATTGTTTCTGTTGTTTCCATCTGATCCTGTCATGTGCTTATAATATCGGCGCATGAAAACATGTCAGACGTAGCGTGAAATTGAGCCGCGAATGAGGGCCAGAGAGAGCCGGAAGATAGTGGCTACAGAGGGGAGAGAGCGAGAGATGACGGGGGAGTGACAAAAAGACTGATGACGCATGAGAGAGAGGGATGAGAAACGGAGAGGGCAAGTAAGAGAGGAGTTAGACAGGACATCCGGGAGTGAGCATGATGAAGAGAGAAGTTGGGAAGGAGAGCGAAAAAGCAGTCTAGTGCAGAGAGAGAGAGATGAGAGGAGAGAGAGAGAGAGAGAGAGAGAGAGCAGAAGAGAAGGCAGAGTGCCAGAAGGACAAGGAAGGAGCGAGAGGAGAGAAGAGAGCGAGAAGGAGGAGAGCGAGAAGGGAAGAGAGAACATAAGCGTGCAAAATAATTGTGTGTGGGATGAGAGACAAGCAAACCGGCTGCGTTCTAGCCGCGACCGCGTTCAGCGAAGTGATTAAGCGCGAAATTATCGGCCAACCGCACGTGGTATACCTTTAAACTTAATTCCGAGCTTGTTGAAGCGCGCCAGCGGATGTGCCGCCTATTAAAGATTATGAAAATTAATCTGATATCTCGAATCTAAAGGCATATTTTCGATAGTAGAATATGAAGAGTAAAAGAAGTAATGTCGCCGGCGTTAACCGTGATGCACGCGTACGAATGATTATTGGGCGTCTGCGGGAGCAACCACATCGGGTTTATTTCAATGCATATCATTATTATGTTTAATCTTTTGAAAGAAAGTAAAACCGGACGCAATAAATCAGACACACGACCCACACACACACACCACACACACACACCACACACCACAACACACACACACACACAGCTACACACACACACACACCACACTACGCCAACACACACACCGAAATAGAGAGAGACTGAGAGAGAGAGAAAGATGTTCTACCCCTGTGAGAAAGAGACGAGAGAGCAGGAGAGAGAGAGATGATGAGAGAGAGAGACGACGAGGCGTCGAGCGAAAATAGAGAGAGAGATCGAGGAGCAGAGGAGCAGAGGAGAGAGAGAGAGAGAGAGAGAGAGCAAAGAGACTGAGAAAGAGTGTGTGCGGCCGCGTCGACAGACATCGAGACGGGGTCGGGTGCAAGAAAAAAATGTTTCACAATAAGAGCGCATCCACGCAACGCTAGCTAGAATGCCATGAGTGGAAACGAGATGGTGAGAGGGCAACTGAATTAGGCAGCTCTTGCATCTACAGCGAGCACCTGTTGTCACGGCTACGCACCTGCGCGCTAGATCTAAGAAATTTGACCAAATCTCGCCTGCACACATGCTACGTTATCATAGACGTTTATATACGCGAGTGCAAATTACGTAGCCTATTATATATATTATATATATATATATTATATAATATATTCTATTAATAAAGGTTTCTTGATCTGTACATTATGCGCCGCTCAGCATTCTTTGTGCTAGCATCCAGGGAGCCATACGCTCGCATACTGTATGGCTGCATATAGACAGAGATTGCGCTTCATATAGATTTACCGGTGTGATTACTCACGGGCTGATGAACGTTTGCGTAATAAAAATATTGAAATCCATCCATCCATCAATCCATCTGTCTGGTTCCATCCATTTCCAAATTTTTTTTTTTTTTCCATCCGTCCATCCATCCGATCCATCCCATCCATCCATCCATTCATTCAATCCACTCCCCATCCATCCATCCATCCATCCATCATCCATTCATCCATCCATACATCCATCCATCCATCTATCATCCATCTTTATCATCCATTCCATCCAATCCATCCACTCCAATCCATCCATCCATACCATCCATCCATCCATCCATCCATCCATTCCATCCATCCATTCCACTCCATTCCATCATCTCTCTCTTCTCTCCATCTCTCCCTCTCTCTCTCTCACCCTCTATCTCCCTCCTCTCTCTTGCTCGTTACACGATACCTCATTACCGCGTTTCTGCGGTCATTATGAGCCGTGTGCAGCCTCCGCATCCCGCGGCTTCAGGATGCAAGCGAAACGCAGCAATCTTTAGATTACGGCTTGGCAACGAGGCGTGGACACGCGCCTGCTCGTATTGCTCGCAGCACTAATGGGCACGGCGACAGCGTTATGAGGATGATTATGAATAGAAGGCGGAGTGCTGCGTGACTGC
Source organism: Priapulus caudatus (assembly GCF_000485595.1). Classification (NCBI taxonomy): domain Eukaryota; kingdom Metazoa; phylum Priapulida; class Priapulimorpha; order Priapulimorphida; family Priapulidae; genus Priapulus; species Priapulus caudatus. The sequence continues at coordinate 28,181 of NW_014577221.1, read as the reverse complement.
TATCGAGTTCATGAAGAGAAAGAGGGGATGAGAGGTGGGGTGAGCGGGTGACGCTTGAATAAAGGCAGTATTACGAGAGAGAGAGAGAGAGAGAGAGAGAGAGAGAGAGAGAGAGAGACGCACGCGCACACATGAGCAACGGAGAATGAACGCAGAGAATGAGATAAAGAGTGGGAGACCGAGCGAGAGAGTGAGAGAGTGACGGCGAGAGCGTGTGAGAGAGATAGCGACAGCGAAAGTGAAAGAGAACGGGAAAAAAATATATACAGCAGTGCACGGATGCCCGACGCATGCACACACACGCACGCACACCCGCACGCACACCCGCACGCACGCACGCACGCACGCACGCACGCACGCACGCACGCACGCACGCACACCCACACGCACGCACACCTGTACGCACGCAAACACGCGTGTTTACGCTACGCATACATGCACGCGATGTCATCCAATGTCCCTCTCGATCCCAGCTCTCCGTAAGATTAAAATATTAACACGCGATTTTAAACAATAAACTGCAACAAAATGCAGATCGGAATCAGAGTCGCACGCAAGCATCGCGCGAATGAATGAAGCTTAGCGTGATGCGCGGAGAAATCCTCGTAGCTGCATAAAACGATCGCTCGTCACCTATTGATATAGGTGCTGAAAACGCCTCGTTGTCGTCACCTGCGGGCTAAGCAGGCATGTACACAAAGCTACGGTAATCAGGTGTGAAGGTAATCAGTGCGCAGGTGTTTGGCCTCGCGTTACAGGTGTAAACGTACGCGCCGCTCACTAGACAGCACATGGATGCGGTTCATCTCTACTGCGTCACACAGCTAGTGCATCACACAGACGACACTTCTGCTGTTTTGTCAGGTTCGCATAGCCCCCGCCCCTCAAACGTACGGTAGCTGCGAGGCTTACATAATATCATAGCGCTAGAATCGCACATGAAAACAATATCTATATAAAAGACCCCAACAACACATACGTGCGATTTGCGATAGCACGGATGGAAAGAGCCTCAGGTATCAGCACATCTGTTGCCTTCACACCTAATAAGATTCGAGATCCCAGCGCGCTGTCTCAACGAGTCGCCGCGAAGGCAGCATACGTCTCCATCATTACTGTATTCCCTTACGCCTCGATGTTTATTTTCTTACATATCTTGGTACACGTTTACGTCCTACATACTACATAGTACATAGTTTACAGTCTTTACATCTGAAAGCGTCCAGGTCACCGTATCTTTGAATATGTGCCCTCGTGTACAACACGAGTCATTGTGGAAGCCAACATCATGAGGCGGTTTGCCGGCACGTTTCAACCGTGTTCACTTCTCACACGCGTCGCTCCCGTTTCTCACCGCTCCGTCTCCGATTTTCCTCGAGCGAGTTTCTTTTCGGGCGACGATTTATTGCTTTCCCTCGTTTATTATCCCCCCCCCTTATATTTCCCGTCTCTATGCTAATGCCTCGGTTCGCTCCCGGCCACTAAGAGGTTTTCATCTGCTAAAACGCGCCCGTAATAGAGCCATAATCTCCCTAATGGCTGCTAGAAATGTACGCGGGTATAATTCCGCAAGTATTTCCCGGCCTACACGGGATGATGCGCCGTGCATATGTCGCATCTACGTTCGAATTGTTATTTGTTCTAGTTGTTATTTTTTAATTCTTTATTCTATTTTCTAAATTGTTTCTGTTGTTTCCATCTGATCCTGTCAGTGCTTATAATATCGGCGATGAAACATGTCAGACGAAGCGTGAAATTGAGCGAACGAGACAGAGAGAGGAAGATAGTGTACAAGGGAGAGAGCGAGAGAGACGGGGAGTGACAAAAAGACTGAGAGAGAGAGAGAGGGAGAGAACGAGAGAGCAAGTAAGAGAGGGTTAGACAGCGAGGGAGTGAGATGAGAGAGAGAAGTTGGGAGAGAGCGAAAAAAAGTTAGTGCATGAGAGAGAGAGAGAGAGAGAGAGAGAGAGAGAGAGAGAGAGAAGGAGAGTGCCAGAAGGACAAGGAAGGAGCGAGAGGGAGAGAAAGAGAGCGAGAAGGAGAGAGCGAGAAGGAGAGAGATAAGGTGCAAAATAATGTGTGTGGGATGAGAGACAAGCAAAGCGCTGCCGTCTAGCCGCGACCGCGTTCAGCACTGCACGCGCTAATGAAACGAGGTGATTAAGCGGAAATTATGGCCACCGCACGTGGTATACCTTTAAATTAATTCCGAGTTTTGTTGAAGCGCGCGCGATGTGGTCTATAGATATGAAAATATAATCTGATATTCGAATCTAAAGTGCATATTTCGATAGTAGAATTGAGTAAAAGAAGTAATGTCGGCCGGGTTAACCGTGATGCACGCGTACCGAATGATTATTGCGTCTGCGAGCAACCACATCGGGTTTATTCATGCATATCATTATTATGTTTAATTTTGAAGAAGTAAAACCGACGCAATAGAATCAGACACACGCACACACACACACACACGCACACACACACACACACACACACACACACACACACACACACACACACAC
>NW_014577221.1:14487-20077 GCF_000485595.1 Priapulus caudatus | reverse complement strand
AGAGAGAGATGATGGAATGGAGTGGAATGGATGGATGGAATGGATGGATGGATGGATGGATGGATGGTATGGATGGATGGATTGGAGTGGATGGATTGGATGGAATGGATGATAAAGATGGATGATAGATGGATGGATGGATGTATGGATGGATGAATGGATGATGGATGGATGGATGGATGGATGGGGAGTGGATTGAATGAATGGATGGATGGATGGGATGGATCGGATGGATGGACGGATGGAAAAAAAAAAAAAATTTGGAAATGGATGGAACCAGACAGATGGATTGATGGATGGATGGATTTCAATATTTTTATTACGCAAACGTTCATCAGCCCGTGAGTAATCACACCGGTAAATCTATATGAAGCGCAATCTCTGTCTATATGCAGCCATACAGTATGCGAGCGTATGGCTCCCTGGATGCTAGCACAAAGAATGCTGAGCGGCGCATAATGTACAGATCAAGAAACCTTTATTAATAGAATATATTATATAATATATATATATATAATATATATAATAGGCTACGTAATTTGCACTCGCGTATATAAACGTCTATGATAACGTAGCATGTGTGCAGGCGAGATTTGGTCAAATTTCTTAGATCTAGCGCGCAGGTGCGTAGCCGTGACAACAGGTGCTCGCTGTAGATGCAAGAGCTGCCTAATTCAGTTGCCCTCTCACCATCTCGTTTCCACTCATGGCATTCTAGCTAGCGTTGCGTGGATGCGCTCTTATTGTGAAACATTTTTTTCTTGCACCCGACCCCGTCTCGATGTCTGTCGACGCGGCCGCACACACTCTTTCTCAGTCTCTTTGCTCTCTCTCTCTCTCTCTCTCTCTCCTCTGCTCCTCTGCTCCTCGATCTCTCTCTCTATTTTCGCTCGACGCCTCGTCGTCTCTCTCTCTCATCATCTCTCTCTCTCCTGCTCTCTCGTCTCTTTCTCACAGGGGTAGAACATCTTTCTCTCTCTCTCAGTCTCTCTGTATTTCGATATCATTATTATGTTTAATTTTGAAGAAGTAAAACCGACGCAATAGAATCAGACACACGCACACACACACACACACGCACGCACACACACACACGCACACACACACACTCACATACATGGGCATGCTCTATACACTAGGCAGACGCTGATTGCTGTTTATCGTATTCATCGCTGGATGCAGATTTGCATGCTATCTCAGCGTGCAGATCGTTGTTGGCGATTGCCGCGGTAAAATCCGTGGGTTGTAACCACGCGCGGACGACAGGTAGTAAAAATCAAAGCTCGTCGATCATAGTTGATAACATCTGCTGCTACGACACGGCGCATTGTCCACTGCAGATGTGCGCTTCCGTCGTAACAGATGCCTCTATATGGCTCAATACTCAATAGCATCATCATATATGAGCCATGTCCCCAACGCGATGTGAAGAGAGAGGGAGGGAGGGAGGGAGGGAGGTGGGAGTCCGCGCTTGCTGGTGATGATGATGATGATGATGATGATGATGATGATGATGATGATGATGATGATGATGATGATGATGATGAAGATGATGACGACATGTGTGTCTGGGGGAGGGGGAGGGGGTCCTCGCTTGCTGGTGATGAGATGACATGTGGGGGGGGGAGAGGAGGAGGAGGAGGGAGTCCGCGCTTGCTGGTGATGATGATGACGACATGTGTGTATGTGTGTGGGATGGGAGGAGGGAATCCACGCTTGCTGCTGCTGCTGCTGCTGATGATGATGATGATGATGATGATGCTACTACTGCTGCTACTGCTGCTGCTGCTGATGATGATGATGATGATGATGATGACATGTGTGGGGAGGGGGAGAAGGGGGATAATGATGACGCTGCATTGTGTATACTCGTACACTCACTACGCGTCTGCTGCGACATCTGCCACGCGGGAATGTGGTTGCGTGCGACGCGACGACATTCTCATTGTATATTGCCGTAACTCGATATAAACCGTCGGCGATGTAGAAATTCCTCGCACGCGTGCGCATGCGCGTAATTCGTCGTTGCGTCCGTGGTGGTTCTTTTTCTTGTCGCTCGCTCGCGGAATGTCAAATGTGTGATCTTCACGGTTGTCGCGTTCGGGACATTACGCGATAGCGGTGTCAATCCGCGTGTAGTTATCTCACTGTGGATTCGGGAATGCAGTTGTCATGTACGGGGACTCCCGATAAGAAAGAAGAAAGTATTCTTATTCTGTCTACGCCGATTGTTCACGCAAGCTCCCCACGCAAAACTCCCCTTCAATTACTGTAACGTCATCGCGATGGTTTATTTAGCGTATTTTACAACGTCGAATTCATTTTCTCTCTCTCTCTTTTTCTCCCCGAGGAATGCGCGGCGCCATGTTGGAACAGCGCAGCAATAAAATTCGAATTTAATTTGTGTGAAAACGCATCGCACGTGACGTCGGCGATGCGGAGCGAGTAACCCTAGTGGAATTTCGCGCGGAATCTTTCACTTTCATTTCATAGTCGCGTGGCAGGTCGACGAGGAAAATTACGATTTCGCGTCATGCCAGCCGGTCGTGTCGCGAGTCCTGTCACGAACAAATGCGACACACCTGCTTCATCTACCGTCTTCGTGACATGCTCGGAATGAGACGCCTGCAGTTTTGATGACAATCTCGATAAACACTGTCATTCGCTAATAATAGATATAAATAATAATATTATTTATAATAATATTTATAATAATTATAGTAATATTAATGTAATTAGAATTAATTATTAATAATATTAATATGAGAGAAGAGCAGTGGACGAAATACCTTGGCTGGTCATTCAGCCTGAAGGTATCTTGTTGGAAGAAGAGTGAATATTTGATTAGAAATTTCATCTTTATCTTAACCATTATTTATTCTGTTTTTCTCTTTACTCATTATTCTCGATTTTACTTGTCCGCCCACCTCCCCATTGTAATTTTGTTTTTTATGTATCTCCGTCTTTCTCGCTGCTACTGCTCTCTCCCTCTCTCTCCCTCCTCGGTCTCTCTCTCTCTCTCTCTCTCTCTCTCTCTCGTATATATATAATATATATATATATATATATATATATATATATATATACATATTTATTTATTTATTTATTTTATATTTATATCTATCTATTTATGTATAATATATATATATACATAAATATTTATATATATATATATATTTATTTACATCTATATATATATCGAGTTTCTCTTTATTTCTCTCTCGTTCTCTCTCTCGCCGTCTCTCTCTCTCTCTCTCTCTCTCTCTCTCTCTCTCTCTCTCCTCTCTCTCTCTATATATATATATATATATCCCCTTATCTGTCTTTTTCTCTCCTTTCCTCTATCGCTATCTATCATCTCGCTCATGTTCACTTGCTCTCTATATCCCTAATGTGCTATATTGTGTTTTTCTCTTTCTCGGCCGCATCTCTCTAGATTAGGACATATCTCCCGAATCTATATATAGATTCATGAGAAAGGACGCTGGGAGCTGCCAAGCCATGTTCGCAAAGTCTCCTTTGCTCGAATAGAGCATCTCATCCCTCTTCATCTTTCTTCTCTCACTCATCAGTTTTCTCGCTCACTCGTAAGCTGCATGATCTGGGAAGCCATTACGAGGGGCAGATGAATCACAAACAAAACGGAAAGATGCTATTCTGTATGGTCAGCTATACTAGAAAGTGATCATCATATTAACAATGACCTTCTTCTTTCTCGACACTGCCTACAGGTACCACCTATACACTCCCCGATGACAACCTCTCTCTCCCCCCCCCCCGCGCGCGTGTGTGTGTGTGCGTGCGTGCGTAGCGTGTGTGTGCGTGCGTGCGTGCGCGTGCGTGCGTGCGTGCGTGCGCTGCGCGCCGTGTGTGTGTGTGTTGTTTGTGTGTGTGTGTTGTGTGTGTGTGTGCGTGCGTGTGTGTGTGTGTGTGTGTGCGCGCATCGCGTGTGTGTGTGTGTGTGTGTGTGGCGTGTATGTAAATAATTAAATTATGCCTATTCTGCTTTCAACATTTAATGTTTTTAATCAGGATGAGTCTACGGGGTAATGCGGCATAGGCGGATTATACGGATTACGTCCCATATGGAGACTATGGTGCTTCTAATGGCCGGTGACGCATAATTGAAAATAGAAACATAACGATTTTAACCACTGCGGTACTTGCCATGTACCCCTGTCATTTGTTACAGGCACGCTCGCGTTCGGTATGTGTGTGTGTGCAGGGGCGGATCCAAGAATTTCAAGTAAGAGGGGGCACTATAATGAGCAATATAGTAGTGAAAATTTTGTGGGGGATAGATACGGCGACGAGGCGAAGCTGAGTGATCGGGGGCAGGGGCGTGTACGAGGAGTGGACCAGGGGGGTCTAACCGATAACCCATACTTGCGAGCACGCGAAGGGGGGTCTGGGGAATCTTCCAAAAATTTGAAAATTAGATCGCCTCAGATCGTTTTTCTTGCGGCCGAGCAGGGGGGGTGTCCGGACCCCATGGAGTCGCCCCTGACGCCCCCTTGTACACGCCTCATGCGGGGCAGGGTGTCGGGTTACCCCCCCTCCCACATAGGGAGCTTATTGCACTTTTTAGCTTTCAAAAATGGTGGGCAATCTGCGTGCATACTGTAGAGGCGTATGCTTAACTCATATTGCAGCAAGCATTTATGTGATTAACATTTGATCAGTGCGTGAACCAGCCTTTTCGTATATGGGGCGGGGGGGGGGGGATGCAGACCGTCAAATGTACGCTGAGAATTACATAAACACTGAAATGTTTTAAACGCTTATTATATTTCTGACATGCAATCACTGTGGTATTAAGAGAAGTCACATTCACATATCAAATAACTATTGGCAGGGCCTAGATGAAAATATGGCAATTTTCAAAATACAAATCTTGTGATACTCGCATATATTTCAAACTTTGAAGAATGTTTGTATTTGTAATGAGTGATGTCATTACAGTAAAGCAAAATAAATTAAGTACTTCATTTCTCTTATGAAAACAACCGCGGTTACATACATGTATGACAATATAAACAGTGCAGGCCAGAAATATATCTCTAACAATGTAAAAATCAAATTTGTTAATGAGCTCTTGAGATTTTCTTTGGCAGGAACATTCAGAAGATGACTGACAAATTTGAATATTATGTTAAACATGAAAGAGGTCGCATGATGGTACAAATTTCTCGACTGGAACCTCATCTTTGTAACTCTTACTTTAAACATTGAATATGAGAAAAATTCATTTTGTAATTTGTCAATTCATTGTAATTTTTATAAAAATTCTATTTATTTAATTTTTTGGTTTCAAAAGGGGGCACGGTCAGATATGTGCCCCCATCTAAATTCCGAGCGACCTAGGCTGAAGTGTGCCATGAAAATCAAAAGAACTGATGTGTATGTAATGTATGTGTGTGTGTGTGTGTGTGTGTGTGTGTGTGTGTGGGTGCGTGCGTGCGTGCCGTGCGGCGCTCGCGTGCGTGAGTGAGTGGTGTGGTGTGTGTGTATGTGTGCGTGTGTGTGTGTGTGCGTGAGTGAGTATTGTGTGTGTGTGGCGCGCGTGTGTGTGTGTGTGTTGTGCGTGTGC
>NW_014577221.1:3563-10191 GCF_000485595.1 Priapulus caudatus | reverse complement strand
ATATATATATGTTAATGGCGATATATATATATATATATATATATATATATATATATAATATATCCAGCGAATATAAACCCTAGAACGAACAACGATAAAAACTGAGAGCCATGTCATTCTGTCCTCCCTCCCTCCCTACACACCTCTCCCCCTAACACCGTCGTTTCTTCTCTACTCCTCTATGCTCGCTCACGGTAAAAGTAAAGGAAGTGTACACACCGCGTAAATGATTTACAGTAACAGCTGTCCTAGGCTGATGGGCGACAATGGAACGTGGTCTAATCACGGAATCCCTGATCATGGGCGGCGGAATCAACACACAGCATTGTGCGGGGGACGTCGCACCTGCACTTTAGCTGATTGCTTGCCAAGATTCACACCTGACACGTTCTCGCTTTGATTTTTTTATCTTCACCGGATATATATATATATATATATATATATTATAATACATAGTCAGTGTTTCATCGTTTCTCTTAAAATTGTTATATTATGTTGCTGTTTATTATTACGGTTGATTATATCAGTTTAATTATTGTTATGATTTTATAATATTATTGTATTATAATTGTAACTATTATTAATAATAATACTTTGTGTGTTTTTGTGTGCTTTTTCTTGTTGATGCTCTTATTACTGTTGTTCTGGTATTTCATTATTACTAACATTATAATTACCGTTATCTTATCATTATCATTATCGTTATAATAACAATAATAATAATAATTATTATTATTATTATTGTTATTGGTTTAGTTATTTTATATTAGATGGCTGCGGATGCATGCTATGATTCATAATCATGAAGATTAGGCTTTATATCATAGGGTTGTCAGTTCTAATAGGTTCTGCAGACTAATCACACTAACTATAAGATTAGGCAGCAGACGCGGATTCTATGCCCCGAGAACATCGATTTGTTATTAGTGCGTGCAGCGCGTCTGGTTGAAAGGGTTAAATGTCCTAGCAAGATTGTCTGCGGAGGCGCGTATACGTTCAATATTAACGAGGATGTGTCAGGATAGGATTAGACGCGTACACAGATACGCTCCCTCCTGGCGAAAATCTTAGGTATTACATGATTGTGTTGCTGAGCGGTTTAACCATGAAGATTGCATGAGAGAGCAAGCGAAAGAGGGAGAAACGAAGAGATGAAAAGAGACAGCAAAAGTGAGAGAGAGAGAGATAGAGAGAGAGAGGGAGGAAGAGGGAGAGAGCGAGCGAGAGAGAAAGAGAGAGGAAGAAAAACGGAGCGCGAGTGGTATCTCATATATATATATTACTATATATATATATGCTGCGTGTGTGGTATCCTCTGCTCTCTCTCTCTCTCCTCTCTACTTCTATATATCATTATATATATATATATATATATATATATATATATATATATATTATTATATATATTATATAATATATATATAATCCACATATTAATTATACTATATAGAAGAGAGAGAGGAAGAGACGAGAAGGAAAGAGAGAGAGAGAGAGAGAGAGAGAGAGAGAGAGAGGGAGCGAGAGAGAGAGAGATAGAGAAGGAACTACGGCAGCGGCAGAGGAGAATGACATCGACTATATAGACCACATTGTTCGCATTGTCGCCCACACGCACCTGTGTGAGATTATACCGCTAGATAGTCAGGAACACGCCGCCACATTGTGCCCCGCTGACGGGCAAAAGGCTGAACTCGGTCAGAATCACGGAGTAAGAGCGACTCATGAATATTGCCCAACAAAAACGGCCCGTGGTCAACGGCCAGCCCGCGAAAACAGCCGTCGTTGTGCAGTCGAGAAATCTCGCTGGAAAATCTAGCAGGTGCGTCGCGGGTGCGGGCGGGCCTGCTAAGTAAGGTTTAATGCCAGGAATGAATTCAGTGTATCTCCGCGAACCAAAAACTGAAATGAAACGAACCGAGCATTTGTAAAAATTGAAACGAAACGAACCGAGCGTTTGTAAAAACTGAAATGAAACGAACCGAGCGTTTGTAATCGAAGCGCAGGTATAAAAATCTAGAGGAGTGCATGACGCTAGATGAGAACGTACATCTTCATTGCTAAACTCGCGGAATATAGGCGCGGGGGTATTCTTATAACCTGAGCTTATATAATATCAAGAGTCCATAAGTCCATTTCTATTATTATCATATTATATATAACAAAAGCAGCAGCAGCAATAGTAGTAGTAGTAGTAGTAGTAGTAGTAGTAGTAGTAGTAGTAGTAGTAGTTGTAGTAGTAGCAGCAGCAGCAGCAGTAGTAGTAGTAGTAGTAGCAGCAGCAGCAGCAGTAGCAACAGTAGCATCAGTAGCAACATCAGCAGCAGCAGCAGCAGCAGCAGTAGTAGCAACAGCAGCAGCATTAGTAGTAGCAGCAGCAGCAGCAGCAGTAGCAGCAGTAGCAGCAACAGCAGTAGCATTAGTAGCAGCAGCAGTAGCAGCAGCAGCAGCAGCAGCAGCAGTAGCAGCAGTAGCAGCAGCAGCAGCAGCACCACCAGCAGCAGTAGTAGTAGTAGTAGTAGCAGCAGCAGCAGCGGCGGTAGCAGCAGTAGCAGCAGTAGCAGCAGCAGCAGCAGCAGCAGCAGCAGCAGCAGCAGTAGTAGTAGCAGCAGCAGCAGCGGCGTAGCAGCAGCAGTAGCAGCAGCGCGTAGCAGCAGCAGCAGCAGCAGCAGCAGCAGCAGTAGCAGCAGCAGCAGCTGTAGCAGCAGCAGCAGCAGCAGCAGCAGCAGCAGTAATGAGGCATACTCTGCCGGCACATCTTCCCTGCGCATAGTTAATAATTCAGCTGCCTTGTAGAGCCAAAGCTCATATCTCTGACGTTTGTCATGAAATATGCATGCGCTGATTCCGCTCGCTACATTGAACAAACGACAGACGAGCAGACGATATAGGAGGGCTTCAGCCGTAGCGCTGAGACCTCACCGTGTGTGCGCGGCGGCGGGAGGTCGTCACGGAGCGCGACGAAGCGCAAGGGAGAGAGAAAGGGAGGAGATAGAGGGGAGCGAGAGGGGAGCGAGAGAGAGAGAGAGAGGGGGAGAGGGCGGAGAGAGAGAGAGGACAGAGAGGGGAGCGAGAGGCTAGAGAGGGAAGAGAGAGAGAAGAGGGAGGGAGAGTGAGATAAAGAGAGAGAGTGAGATAAAGAGAGAGAGAGAGAGCGCGAGAGAGGGAGGAGAGGGAGGAGAGGGAGGAGAAGGAGGAGAGGGAGGAGAGGGAGGAGAGGGAGAGAGTGAAAGATAGAAAGAGAGAGTAAAAGAGAGCAAGAGAAAGATAAAGAAAGAGAGAGCGAGAGAGAGAGAGAGGGAGGAGAGGGAGGAGAGGAAGGGGAGAGAGTGAGAGAGAGAGAGAGAGAGAGAGAGAGACATAGAGAGAAAATTTCCTTGTTCCTTGTCTTCAGTTCCTTCAGACAAACCACACAACACATAACCACACAACAGCACACGCACGCACGCCCTCCAGAACGTAGGAACGCACGCAAGCGATATCTCCGTAAGAAGCGCAATCAGGAAGATGGCCACGGATAATAAGCAATTCGACCATCGCCGATAAAAAAAAATCGCGCCATCGAAATGATGTACGGTTATTATGTTGCAAGCAGACGACACGTATAGACCATACAGTGTGAGTGCAGCACTGCGTTTAATATGTGCATTCGACGTGACACGTACTCGCACGCACGCACATGCAGACACGCCTGCCGCAGGTAACATCTCTCCCTAATTATCATGTCTATATAGGCCTATATATATATATATATATATATATATATATATTTTCCTGTCGGTAAAAAAACGGCACAGCGAACGCGAATGCATTGCGAATGAATACGAAGCTATGAACAGTGTTGACTGGCATGCCGATCCAACGATTTCGCCATCGTCTGTTGACACACCTGAGTTTCGCTGGTTGATACGGTGACTTCGCTATTGACCGGCGTATTTGTACAGAGCGTGTCTGTGTGTGGACGCGTGTGTTTACCGACGAACAGGACGGACACACGACGGCGGCAGAAACAGCGGGCGGTATGTCTGTCTGTCGCCACGTACACGCCGGAAGTCAACACGATGAATATAGAATGAATCTGTCGCAGTACATCAATTAGAGGTAAGCTCGACCGACGCCACTGCCCATGCTGCGCCAGAGGGACGACGTCGCCGTGCGTCGCTTCGTCAGTTCCGTCGTTCGTCATGGAGCAGGCAATGGGAATAATCCCACCGGAAAGCCCTGCACCGGGAAAACTAGACTCGCGGAAAATCTGTCGCAAGTAATAAAAAACACGGGAAAAGTTGTTCGCGGGGAAAATTGATCGCCGGATGTGTTCTTTTTATACATGCGGACAGGAAATGTTGGCTTTATACGACAAGCAGGAAATCACATGATTAGTGGTTGGATTGATATTTCGCATGAAATGTTTTCTAGCAAAAGAATAACATAATAACATACGTCTGGTTGCTGTAAATATACAAATACATAATGAACGTTGTTGAATTTAGCTTTATGAATTTACGAGGTATTTCCTGTACAAAAATATTTCACTTTGTTGAAACCTAATCCGGTAGAAACCACACTGTATACTGGGTGACGCCCGATCAGAGAAAGGTGACGAAAAGGATAAAGGTGAAGTGAATACAGAAGTAAGATGAAACAGACAAGAAGGTGCGACTAAAATTGACTGAGGATAAAAAAAGGGAAATAAAAAAGGAAAAAAGGAAGCCAACGAAAAGATAGGAGGAGGAAGTAAAGGAAAATATCATTGATAGGAGAGGACCGATGGCTTCAGACGGTGAACACAGACATTTCTGATGTGCTACAGTATGGAAAAATGGGGGCGAGTTATGAATTGTTAATTGAGCATGTTCAGATATTTATTATTTAGTTACCTGCAGATGTACGTGGCGATGGACACTTTGTAATGGGCTAATAAATCCGTATAGGCGTTGATTAGCCAAACCTCGCATACTAGTGTTTTACAGCAATAAGAACACAATTTCTATTCAAACGTTTATTTTTTATCGGAGAATGAAAATGAATGTCTGCACTTATAATATTTTTATTTCGATTAACGTAGCTGCAGAGAAATTAAGCTATTGTTTTGGAGAGCCCTTCCCCCCCCCCACTCGCACGCACCCCTACACACCTACGCACACGCTGGCGTGTGCACGTACACATGCACACACAATCGCGCGCTCGCGCGCACACACACACACACACACACACACACACACACACACACACACCCCCTCCATACACACCTCCCCTCCCCACACACACCACACACCCAAACACACACGCGAGGGCACACAGACTCACGGATGATGTTTATCGCTAGTTCTATTCGTTACATTGCCCCGCTTTTCTGCAGCGCACGCAACACGCGCGCACGCTGTCTCTGTACATGCGATGACTCACTACGATTAATGACCTTATTCGGGCTTCTGGCTTCGACTACACTCCCACCCTCCCCTTCCCCCTCTCTCTCACCCTCTCTCTCTCTGTGTATCCCTCCCTCTCCTCTCTCTATCTCCCCTCTCTCCCCCCGTCTCTCTCTCTATCTTTTCCTCTTCTATATCTCTCTCTTTCTCCCCCTATCTCTTTCTATCTCTCCCTCTTCGCTGTCTCTCCCTCTCTCTCCCCCTCTCTCCCTCTCCCCCCTCTCCTTCTCTCTCCCTCACTTTCCATTTATCCCTCTCACTCTCACCCTCTCTCTCCCTCTCCCTCTCCCTCTTTCCCTCCCTCTCCCTCTCTCTCAATGCGCGCGCATCCCCTCGGCAGACGCCGTCCGCTGTAGGCTTGCGTGGTGCGTGACCGCGCGCGCCGGGATGCGCCAGTCAGTGTGCACGCTCGCAGCACGATCGCGCGATCAATATCTCTATCATATTATTCTACGAGGACATCCTTTTCACGGACAGCGCGCTGGCCAGATCGCGCGGCGAATTTTTGAGGAAAAAAAGCGAGATTCGCACAATTGCAGGGAGCCAGACTGGGGCCGTCGACAAGCGCACCGGTTTCCTACTAAAAAATGGTATAAATAACCGATCGGCACAATAGATGGAGGCGATGTTAATGTATCAGCTCTACCGTATATTCGTGGAATCTCGTGCAGGTCGGGGCGCGGAGGCTGGGTGGGCGCAGACAGCCGCACAGTGGAAACCGGAGCGGAGCAGTCGGCAAGCGGAGCAGCGCATCACGTACGCACCCTGGTGGCAGGAGTGGGAAATATACACATTGCTATTGGTGCTGTGGAATTTGCTAAACCAAATTCTATGCCATTCTTTTCTCTTGCCGCTTTGACAGCGAAAGAAAATAAAGACAACGAGGAAGTAGATCGAATAAGAAGAGGAAGAAGAAGAAGAGGTGGAGGAGGCGAAAGCCGAAGAGGAAGTTCAAGAGAAGGGGGAAGAGAAAGGTAAAGTTGGAGATATTAGGAGAGAAATAATAAGAATAACAAAAAGAAAAGAAAAGAATAAAGAAATGGAGCCAGAGAAGAAAAGAAAGAAAGATAAAGCTTCGGCGAAGAAGAAGATACCACGCATTCGTTCTATCTGCTCTCTGTTCCTTATTTCATGGTTACATTTGCTTCCACACATTGCCCCCCCCCTCTCTCTCTCTCTCTCTCTCTCTCTCTTTCTGTCTC
>NW_014577220.1:440909-443409 GCF_000485595.1 Priapulus caudatus | reverse complement strand
TTATTGCCGGGGCGGTTTTCGCACCTGCCTCGCCTGTAACAGTAGCCAGTGTTTCTTGGCTGTGCGCGCTACCAGGCAGCTGTGCATTGTCGAGGCGAGCGAGTCGTAAACATGCTCGCGACCCCGTCTCTTCATTACGCACTCTCTCTCATTACGCTCGCCTTCGCCTTGAGTTACAAGCTATTCGCGCGACACTACCCTGTAATGATCGTTTGCATATCGCCGTAAAAGAGATAGCCCGTAACGGCGTAAAGGGGGTCTAATTGCTGGGGATTCGGCGGCCTCGGGGCGCGGCCGAACACTGCGAAGGCAGTTTTGTTGTGATGTAATCATTAACCTGTTCGTATAGCGGCGGCCACGGCGGCAACGCTGCGACGCTGTTACCGAGAGTCGTGTTTCATTTGGCGGCCCGGGTAAGTGGAGTCCCATAGTCAGCTACCCGCTGAGGTGTTGTGCGGGCGAGACGGACGCGGCTGGCCGCAGGGAACGCCCTCTTGCGCCATTAAATTGAAACGCTGTGAATTCGGGCGCGCGTTAAAGCACGGCGGAGAGATTTTATTGCGCGTGTGAGATAAGGTTACGTCTCACGAACGAAGTATTAATGACGTCGGCAGTTTAGTTCAAACTACTCTGGCTGGTACGGTTACGTAAATATATGTGTGATTCGAAGTATTACGAACAGTGAGGTATCGCAGTTTGTAAAGAGTGTACGCTAAATATGTTGCTTGCAGTGGATGACATCTCGTTGGGAAATTACAAATTCAGATAGCACCATTCTTGATTCAACCATGGTATATTTATAGATTCTAAACAGCTATAACCCTGCAAATAGGTGAAAGAGCAGCATGCCATATGCGGTTGCCTTTATCGAGCACGTGATGTTATGTTGTCTTAATTTGTCTGAATATAGATACGTATGACATTTATATGACAGCACAACCCAACGTAGAACCCCTGGAACATAATAGTAATATGGTGTAAATGACAAAAAGTTATTATAACAGCATGTACGAATGGGTTGCACTTTTCATTTCAAAGCCTCTTGATAAACAATGTTTTTCGTCTTATTCTCTGGTGCAAATATGTAGAGATTCCTGGCATCTCCAACTCTTGAGCTCCCCACGTACAGCTATCCATTGTCAGATCGTACAATGAATAAAATAAATTCCATATATAGTATAGACTAGCTGCGGGTACCCGCTGCGCTGGGTAAAATCGTGCTACTAATTCATACTACTAATAATCGGACACAATAGGAACATTGAGTAATAATGGAGAATAACATTGCACACAATATCAATATTTAGAAATCAGTCTAATAAGATGATAAGCATGGGGAAAAACGGTTACGTATGACATTTATATGACAGCACAACCCAACGTAGAACCCCTGGAACATAATAGTAAAATGACAAAAAGTTTATAACAGCAGTGTACGAATGGGTTGCACTCTCTCATTTGAAAGGCCTGCTTGATAAACAATGCAGTCTTAACCTCTCATCTGTTCGGTTGGGCTCGTGTTTAGTATTGGTTTCGGTTTTACAATACCAGGCAGCTGATAAGGCGAAGGAAATACTCATCGGTTTTTCTGTGTGTGGCAGCACTGTACAGTGAGTGCTGACAGATTATCCGTGAAGTTTGAGGAATTGACCGGATTTTTGACGGGATTGTTTCGGTCAGTTTCGACGTTTTGGGAATTTATTTCGTCTAGGAACACTCCCCGGTATACGGAAAGTCGCCCTCGTGAAAATTGCATGCGAAGATCGCCTTGGCGGTTTGGCCGTCTGATAGGGTTACGATAGCATACATACACATACAACATACATACATACATACATACAGAATAACATACATACATACATACATACATACATCATAATAGCTACATAACATACAACTACTACATACTATACATACAATACATACATACATACATAATACATACTACATAGCAGTACATACATACATACATACATACATACATACACTACATACATACAGTACTACAACAACATACAACATACATACATACATCTACGATACATACATACATACAAACATACATACATACATACATACATAAATACATAGAAACATACAGTACATACATACATAACACTACATACATATTACATACATACAATACATACATACATATCATACATACATACATACATACATACATACACTACATACAGTACATACATAGCATTCCGTACAAATACATCATACAATACATACATACATTAACATACAACATACAGTAACATACTACCATACATACATACATGACATACATATAAAAAAGCATACATACATACATACATTACATACATAACTACATACATACAGTATCACTACAGTACAACACTACATACATACATACATACTACATACGATACATAGCATACCATACAGTCATCCATACATAGCATACATACATAACAGTACATACACTACATACATACATACATACACACTACATACATAACATACATAC
>NW_014577220.1:430909-438409 GCF_000485595.1 Priapulus caudatus | reverse complement strand
ACAGCGCGCGCCAACCAGCACACGCACACAGCATATATATATATATATATAGTATAGAGTTAACATCCGAGCGTGTCTGCCGCATGAAAGCCAGCAGGTAAATGGCGGCGAATCGCAGACGAAGAGAACAGCGCGTCTGTTTCTCACGCCAGAAAATTTCCACGATAGTTGTCTTCGCTCTGGCCCCGTGTAGTGTCAGATTGCCTCCATATACCCGCACGTAATAGGTCCCCCGCATGCCACCCTCTCTTCACTGTCTGCCGACAACTTAAATATGAGCTAATAACCGTAATGCGGGAGAGCGGCCACTCGAATGGTCGTCCACGTTTCTGCGCAGCGGTGTCTGTTTTTGTTTGCCGGTAGGTGGCATTGTTTCGCGATTGTGTGCGAAAGTCTCGGCTGCCAGCTCAGCGAGCGCAAGACAACAACGACGCGGGGTGGCCGCCTCGGCTCGATTCGGTTAATTTTGGAGAGCGGCCGTGGATAGACCCGCTGACAGGAAAACGACGAGTAAAAGCGAGACATAATGGCACGATGATTTGCATGTCGCAATTATGCTAGCGCTGCGCATGGCGACCGCGGTGACGAACGGTAGCGAGTGTGACTTTATGGCGTGTTTCGCGCCTGAGAGCGGTCATAACGACGTGTAACACCTGTCCGGTTGAGCGGCGGGTTTTGTCCCGTTCTTGTCCCTGCGTCGAGTTTTTTCACGCCTCTGGCCACGCGCTCGCGTAAACGCCGTGTTCTCTCGCGGTGCGAAACCAGCTTGATTTGTGTGTGTGTGCGACGATAATATATAGATATGTGTATTTACATGTGTAGCGCGGCGAAGAACGCAGTACGTCCGGCTTGTTGGTTTTAGCTCATTGTTACGAGGTTATAACTACCGAGCCCTGCGGGGCCAAGTCCAGACGACTCATGCTCACCCCTGCAATCAACTAACGCGCTTGAGAGACGATGACACGGCGGGCGAGAGACGCGCGGTAACATATGCGCAACGCGGGGCCATAAGCAAATAGACGCGCAGTGTTAAACTCTCACGACCAATACCATGAATACATGAAAGAAGTACACGAATGAAGTCTGTTTGATGTGCTCCTGGTAATGACTTAATCTATTGGAAGGCGTGCATATCCTGGCGGTATCGGAAGCAGAGCGCGATCGATCATATGTCCTCCGTCCATATATAAATAACACGACAAAGTATAGATAAAAACTTGGCGTGTACACATGCATGGGTGGATGTAATAAATCGATCGCAACGCGGGAACCTTTCCACGCGCGTCATGCGTGCCGCATGGCCGTGACTCGGAGCTTCGTCAGGTGTGGGAGAAAGGCGGGAAACACTTACCTCCTCCAACTATCTTATCGCCGCCATCTTACAGAAGTCAAAAGAATCGCGCCACCTACTGGGCGGAATCAATCTTATCGCTCCCAGCGCGTCACTTACATGCTCGTCACTTTGACGATTGTATTATGTGAAAACACAATTCCCCGGCTGTACTATTAGACCTATTAACGGTTAACCCTGAACAGAGCTTAGTGTCGTAGAGGTCGCGCAGAAATACAATATAGGCACCTAGACCGAGCGTAGTACGCACGCTACACACATCAACTACTAACCGACAATTATGATAGGGCACGAACTGATTAGTAGAGGTTCTAAGCACATGGAGTGTTCACTTTTTGATAAAAGCATCAAATTTGGTACACGTGTGCTCTGACATATTCTAAACATGATAGGAGGTGGACCCCAACGTAATTTGCCGTTTAAGGGGGCGTAGCACTTAATTTTCAAAATGGCCGCCATGAAATATAAAATATGGCATATATCCACATCTAATTAACATTTGTGAGTGATTTTAAATGTTTGATTATATTTTTTAGACACAAGGAATCAAATAAGATAAAATTAAAACCCGTGGGTTGTTACTCCGCCCACGGAGTTAACGGAGTAACGGAGTGTAGGGGAGGTAATGTAATCGGTCTCTCCGTGGCGTTCGTGCGTTCGTGCGTTCGTGTGTGTGTTGCGTTCGTGTGTGTGGCTGCGTTCGTGTGTGTGTGTGTGTGTGATGGTGTGTGCTGTCAAGTGCCTCGTGGTCCGTCCTCCGCTCGTCGCTCGCCTGCTCGTCGATCGTGCGGTGCTGTGTGTGTCGCCTGCTCGTTCGTGTGCTCCCGCTCCCCCCCCCGCCTCGCTCGCTCACTGCTCTACGCTGCGATCGATTCAGCAGCTCGCTTATTAGGTGAGGGCACACTGAGCGTATTTTTTCGCGTGCCGTCGCGCGAATTTTAAAATCGCTCGAAGGGAAATTCGCGGCGTCTTGGGGCTTGCGGGTTCGCGGCGGGTCCTCGGGGTGGTCCGACCGGGTGTGGTGACCCTGGTGGTGCCCGTTCCGAGGCTGCGGGGTTGTGGTCGACGCCGATTTCGTAGGGCGCCCGTACGAATCGCCCCGTATGCAAAAATGTTGATGAGTATTTTGGGGGGCGCGATTCGTTCAGTTGTGAAGCTGTTGGGCCGGCGATGGATGGCGATTATTGTACGCTGGCAGAAGTTGCGCCCTCGTGGCCCGTGTCCGGCGTATCTTTGTCGAGCGATCTCGATTTTTTTAAACAGATCGGGAGGTTGTTGGTGATATTCATGTGCATGGGTCCGTGATCGTGTCACGTGATGTGTGTGTTCCGTCGAGTGGCGGTTACGCGTAAGCTTCCTCACATTCCGGCGTAGTGTCCCTTCGTGATCGGCGTATAAATTCGCGTTGGCGACTTTTAATCGTCGCGATTCTGGGCGAAAATCACGCATCAGCTGTGCCCCGCTTTTAACCTATATGTGGGCATAAATATATCCACACTATATATATTATATTACTATAACATACATTTGACTTGGCTGGGCGGAGGTATGCGATCTCTCGCGTGAGTGGCCCTCTGTCTTATGTTCGTGTTTAATATGCGCGCTCTCATGGCGTGTATGATTGTCCATGCATACCAGACTGAAGCTCTTACCCATCGATGTGTATCCGTCGCTATTTGATAAAGCGAGAGAGAGAGCGAAAGAGAGGGGAACAGGAGGGAGAGAGAGAGAAGACAGAGGAGACAAAGAGAGAGAGAGCGAGATACACACATCAGTGTACTCACGAACAACGCAGACACAACGCCACGACACCGGCACACACACGCCACACGCACACACGCACACGACGACACACGCACACACGCACACACGGGGGCACAGTCGCACAGCACATACACACACGCGTGGCGCTTGGCTGCAACACACACCGCAACACCACGCGCACACAGTCCACGCGACACACACGCACACACATACACACACCCGCGTAGGCGCGCAACGGACTGACGCACACAGCACAACGCACAACAGGAGAGAGAGGGAGAGACAGAGAGGAAAGAGAGAAGAGGTGAGAGAGAGAGAGAGACCGACAGCGAAGAGAGATAGAGATAGGAGAGAGAGAAAGAGAGAGAGAGATGAAGAGAGAGAGACCGAGACAGGAGACAGAGACAGGAGACAGAGACAGAAACAGAGACAGAGACAGAGACGAGAGAGAGAGAGGAGAGAGAGAGAGAGAGAGAGGAGAGAGGAGAGAGAGAGAGAGGAGCGGAGAGCGAGAAGAGAGAGAGAGAGAGAGAGAAAGAAGAGAGAGAGAGAGAGAGAGAGGCAGATAGGCTCACACTTCGTGAACTCCGCATCAGTTAACCTCGAGCGGTGAGAGAGGTCAGCAGCCAGAATAATTTAGATTCACGACCCCATTTAATTACCCAAACCTCGCAGCATAAACACTACATAAATAAAACATAATATATAACACTAAATTAATTACCCCCACTCCTCGCCAAACGAACGTACTCCTCTCCTCTCCCTCTCTCACTGAACTAACAGAGAATTACTCTCCTCTCTCTCCTCTCTCTGCTCTCGCTCTCTATATATATATAATATATATACTATATCTATATAGCGTTTAATAAATCGTGTGTCTGTCTGTCTCTCGTCTTTCTCCTCTCGTTTCTCGAGTGTCTGTCTTGTCTCTCTCTTTCCTCTCTCTCTCTCTCTCTCTCGTCTCTCTTCTCTCTTCTCTGCTGCCCTCTCTCTCACTCTCTGCTCATCACAGAAGTCAACAACAGATAAGAATTCAATTGAAAGTTATTTTAATAGTTTTAATTACAATCACGTCAAAATATTATTTAGAAAATTGAAAATACTGCCAAAGGCATATGTATTTTGGCATTTCAGTGGCGGCCTATGTTTGAAAACTATGGCAATGAGCGTAATTATGTATATGCCACTTAAGATGTTAGCCATTAATCGTTGCTCATGTCCATAACCATCAACTTAGCACTTACAATCACTCAAAATATTAATGTTAGAATTGAAAATATGCCCAAGCATATGTAGTTTTTGGCATTTCACGCAGCCAATATTTGGAAAAAATATGCACAATTGAATGAGAAACATATTCATCATATTTTAAATATACCTTAATTATTTCCCGTGTCAAAACTACATTCGATGTACCATAACAGTACTAAATGTTAATCTAGAGATGTTTGATTGTGTCTTAAGATAATGTATTTTGAAATTTCATGGGGCGGCCCCTTTTTGAAAATTCGACATGGGCCACGCCCCAGCTTTAAAGGCCGATTTCGTTGGGGTCCACCCTCTAATTCGTGTTATGCACCTATCAAGTTAACATGTGTGGCCTAAATTTGGTACTTTTATAAAAAGTGCGACACTTTAACCGTCTTTTCTGGGAGCTGTAGAACCCCTACTAGATCACGTTTTATGGTTTTATGCAATCAGTACCAGTTGTGTGTAACAAGAATTGTGTGTCGATGTCTGTTTGATTAAGATTTGGCTTGTCAGTTGCTATTTGAGGTGTAGGCTGACTGTCCTTCGCTATCTGCAAGTCGATGACTGAATCAATACATCCCCAAGTTCAAGTAACTTATTTCCGAAGTCTTCAAGACCAGAGCGCTACCGAAAGTGATTCAAAGGGTCAGTAGCGATCACAAATACGGCGTCACCAATGTATAGGCCATGTGTGCCCATGAGCACATTGAAGCACTGAACAGGATTAGTTTTAAAACTTGAAACTTCTCTTTTGAGGTTTTGTAAAACTAAGGTAGCTTTTTCGTCTGAACTGCGAATATCATCTACAAGTTATTACAGGTGGTTAGTCGTCCCTATCGTTTCGAAGGATGCAGAACAACCACGTGAAATAACAAGAGAATGGGTTTGAAAATGGAACTGTAATGGTAAGGACCGATATATTGTTGTTGTGGGTAGCCTATTATGGGATGGGATGCGAATGATCTGATGGAATGAGATTGGAGGAGATCGATAGAATGGGATACGAAGAGAATAATGTGCGTATATAACTACACAGGCACGCAGGACAGAATGGTGCGTGGGCATCGTATATGCCCGAGCGTGTGCGTGCTGCAACTATAGCCTGATTTATAAAAAATGCCTCTAAAGTTTCTACTCCAGTCGGCGTACTGCGTTTCCCTCAGAACATTCTTATATACGGGCAGTGTGGAATATGCAATTACTGTGAGTGATTACAATCAGAATAATTACAACCGAACGATGTGAGTGTCTGATGACTAACATTAGTGAGGGAAGACCTACGTATCGCTCGACGGAAGATTGAACGAAATAATGAGCTTGTCGCAATGCGTGCGAACCTGTTAGACGATTGTGAGACTTCTTGCATCCAAGTGAGCCGCTCGCCCACTACTATCTTAGTACTGCTGCTATTAGTTTGCTGCTTTTGCTGTGCTGCTGCTGAAGATTGTTGTTGTTATTATTGTTATTTTCATATTATTATTTAAAATAATGATTCATTTTAATTATTATTATGTGGTTGTTGTTGTTGTTGTTGTTGTTGTTGCAATTGTTACGTGGTTGTGGTTAATTGTTGTTGCTGCTGCTGTTGATGTTGCTGTCGTCGTTTTTGTAACTTCTGTTGCTGCTCTTGCTCCCGTTGTTATTGCTTCTGATGTTACTGATGCTGCATCTTGCTATTGTTATGTTTAAATTGACACTCGTGTGAGCGCAAAAAAATATAATGCGGTATGCGTCGAGTTATAATTAGAGGCCTATTTCATACACTCGCGGTTCTACTTCATGGCGTGTAAAATTTATTGAAATCAATTTCACATCGATTTTACGTCATCGATATCATGCCGCTAAATATAATCATCAGAAAATTATATGAAATTAACATTCTTACCTAAACGTACGAGGTTACGTGCTAAGCAGGATTTAATTTTAATAAAATAATTTTTGTGTGGAATTGTAGCATGAGGGTTATTATGCGCTGTATTATAAATATATATTACGTACGTGTTATGCAATGTCACAACAACACATTATATACAATTAAAAATCTTTCACCAGTTAGGCCACCAGATTTCACCAGGTTTTAGCGTTTTTACTAATTAAGCAAGCGATGATAGTTCTATCACATGCATCGTAATTTTAATATAATCATTTGTAAAATAAAGGTAACACAAGTGGTATAATCTTGTAGTTTGAGCACGAACGATAAACCACCATTAAGGTTACAATGGTAATAGTTGCACAGACGAAATATTTACTTGACAGGACTAAAGAAAAAAATAATTATTTACGTACAAATATTAAACTTTTAAGAAGCACTAGGTTGCGATATTATTGAGGTTTTCCTTCTGCATGTGAGACTTGTAAAACTTCTGGAATTTTACATTAATGACCTGTCTCGTATTTGTGGCTACAGGCAAAACAGAGAAATCCAAACACACAACCAAAAGTGCATAAACAGACACAATATTATCACAAGTAATTCTTGAATAGAGAAAAACGAAGAAAACTAAAAGGTAATTACGCGCATCTATAGAACTTCCAAAAAATACTCCTGCACATGCAGCCGCAGTGCAGACGGCCCGCCTCTGCAAAAACAGCAAAGAAACATCTCTGCTACCAGGAAGAGATGTTTTGCGTTTTATTTACGCGATCGTCTCTAACTCGTGTACAGCCAGGTCACAGCGACTGTACGCTAAAGCGCATATAGTGTTTCGCCTGTCGGTATTAACTGATCGAAACCATCCGACTTTGGAAACCGATACACAACAAATCGCGCCGACTGCGTGCGGCTGAGGTCTGACTCCAGCGAACCTGCATGAACGCAGCGAACGCACAGAGCGCGGAGCGGTGCTTGCTGCCAAGTTTTTGACACGCTCGACTCTGGAAGAGGATGCTGTGTGCGTGATGTGCTATCTCACGCGATGCGTAATTACTGTGAAGTCCTGCCTACCGCATATAGAAGGCAGATGCGAGCGAATGTCAGCGGACGAAGATGAACGGCTACATAAAGCGACGTTTGTCGTCGGGTAATCGGATATCTACAGGATTATCAGAAGGTGTCACCCCCACCAAATATTCACACACGCGCACACCCACACGCACGCACGCACACGCACACGCACACGCACACGCACACG
>NW_014577220.1:428383-430899 GCF_000485595.1 Priapulus caudatus | reverse complement strand
GACTCACGCAAAGCCGACGATGTCTTTATAGCCTTTACTCGAGTTGTGATTATCCTGTTCATTTTTCAACGGAACGGCTATTGCGACGAAGAAAAAATACGTGTATATTTCTGAAAATAGACAAGCTATACACTGTCTAAATACGCGCACTGCTACCTATAGTAACCGTTGTCTGTGACGTCGCCATTGTTACGTCTGGGAATAACCAGTGACACCGGACCGCCGAATCGTTGCAATAGTGAGCGTCTGTGAAGCACAGTCGTTTGTCTATACTATAGTAGAGGTTCTAAGCACATGGAGTGTTCACTTTTTGATAAAAGCATCAAATTTGGTACACGTGTGCTCTGACATATTCTAAACATGATAGGAGGTGGACCCCAACGTAATTTGCCGTTTAAGGGGGCGTAGCACTTAATTTTCAAAATGGCCGCCATGAAATATAAAAAATGGCATATATCCACATCTAATTAACATTTGTGAGTGATTTTAAATGTTTGATTATATTTTTTAGACACAAGGAATCAAATAAGATAAAATTAAAACAAAATTTGTCGTTTTAAGGGGCGTGGCACCATACTTTCAAAATGGCCACCATGAAATATCATAACAGCAAACATTCACTCCTAATTAACATTTTTGAGTGATTTTATATACTTGACCATGGTTTTTAGACACAATGAATCAATTAAGATCAACTTAAAAATAAGTTTCCCATTTGAGGGGGCGTGGCAATTTATTTTAAAAATGGCCGCCATGAAATATCAAATTAACATTTTTGAGTGATTGTAAATGCGAGACTATACGTTATTGCTCTCATAATCTCCGTAATTACCTCCGCGCAACGGAGTTGCAGGGAGGTAATGTGATCGCTCTCGTGTGTCCGTTCACGTCGACGCCGATTTCGTACGCCCGTACGAATCGCCCGTATCAAAAATGTTAGATATTTTCGGCCGATTATTTACGCCGGCGATTATGGCGATTATTTACGCTGGCAAATTCGCTCGTGTGCCCGTGTCCGGCGTATTTTGTCGAGCGATCGATTTTTTTAAACCAATCGGAGGTGTTGTTGATATCATGTGATGTCCGTGATCGTGTCATGTGATGTGTGTGTTCCGTCGAGTGGCGTACGCGTACGCTCTCAAATTCGCTACGTGTGCCCCTTCGTGATCGGGCGTATAAATTCGCTGGCGATTTTAATCGTCGCGATCGGGCGAAAAAATACGCTCGTGTGCCCCCAGCTTTACATATATGTGTATACATATATACATATATATATTATATTACTTCGTCTCCCCGTCCTCCGTTCCGTCTCCGCTCTCTCTC
Organism: Priapulus caudatus; assembly: GCF_000485595.1. Lineage (NCBI taxonomy): Eukaryota > Metazoa > Priapulida > Priapulimorpha > Priapulimorphida > Priapulidae > Priapulus > Priapulus caudatus. The sequence goes on along the minus strand of NW_014577220.1, from coordinate 429,576 downwards.
TGGCTGTCTCTCTCTCTCTCTCTCTCTGTCTGTCCGCTTCTGCTCTCGCGTCGCTGTCGCTCTCTATCTCTTCCTCTGTCTGTCTCTTCTCTCGCTCTCTGTTCTCTCTCTTTATCCCTCGTCGGAATCTCTTCTCTCTCTCTCTCTGCTCGTCTCTCTCTCTCTCTCTCTCTATCTCTATCTTCGCTTTGTCTGTCATCATCCTCGAGCTCGTCTCTCACTCACGTCTCTCTCTCTCTCTCTCTCTCTTCCTCTCTGTCTCTGTCTCTGTCTCTGTCTCTGTCCTCTGTTCTCCTGCCATCTGTCTCTGGTCTCTGTTCTGTCTCTGTCCTCTGTCTTCTCTCTCTCTCTCTGTCTCTGTCTCTCTCTCTCTCCTCTCTCTTTCTTCTCTCTCTCTCTCCTCTCTCTTGTCCGCTTCTCTCGTCGCACCGCTCGCTCTCCTATTCTCTCTCTCTGTCCTGTTTCTCTGCTTCTTCTGTCTCTCTCTTCCTCTCTCCTCTCTCTCTCCTCTCAGTCCGTTAAGTATCGTCTCTCTCTCTCTCTTTCTTCTCTCTCTCTCCTTTCTCTCTTCTCTCTATCTCTTATCTCTCTTCGCTGTCGTGTCTCTCTCTCTCACTCACTCTCTCTCTCTCTCATCTCTCTCTCTCTCTCGTCTCATCTCTCTCTCTCTCTCTGTCTCTCCCCTCTCTGTGTGGTGCGGTGTGTGTGTGTGTGTGTGTGGTGTGTGTTGTGTGTGTTTGTGTGTGTTGTGTGTGTTGTGGGCGCCGGCACGCGTGTGTGTATGTGTGTGCGTGTGTGTGCCGTGTGTGTGCGTGTGGTGTGTGCGCGCACAGCGTGTGGTTGTTATATGTTTGTGTGCGATGTGCGTGTGTGCGTGATGTGTTCGTGTGTGCTGTGTGTGTGCGTGTGTGTGTGCGCGTGGTGCGTGTGTAAATGTTGTGTGTATCTTTTCTCTCTTCTTCTCTCTGTCTTTTCTCTCTCTCTCCTCCCGTTCCTCTCTTCTCTCTCTCTCTCGCTTTATCAAAATAACGACGGATACCATCCGAGTGGTAAGCACTTAGCTCTGTTATGCATGGGACAATCATACACGGTCATGAGAAGCGCGCATATTAAACACGAACTAGAACAGAGGGCACTCAACGGAGAGCTGGCATACCTCCGCCAGCATTGTAACATGGTAAGTGTATACTAAG
>NW_014577220.1:419977-428373 GCF_000485595.1 Priapulus caudatus | reverse complement strand
CTTAAGTGGCATATACATAATTACGCTCATTGCCATAGTTTTCAAACATAGGCCGCCACTGAAATGCCAAAATACATATGCCTTTGGCAGTATTTTCAATTTTCTAAATAATATTTTGACGTGATTGTAATTAAAACTATTAAAATAACTTTCAATTGAATTCTTATCTGTTGTTGACTTCTGTGATGAGCAGAGAGTGAGAGAGAGGGCAGCAGAGAAGAGAGAAGAGAGACGAGAGAGAGAGAGAGAGAGAGGAAAGAGAGAGACAAGACAGACACTCGAGAAACGAGAGGAGAAAGACGAGAGACAGACAGACACACGATTTATTAAACGCTATATAGATATAGTATATATATTATATATATATAGAGAGCGAGAGCAGAGAGAGGAGAGAGAGGAGAGTAATTCTCTGTTAGTTCAGTGAGAGAGGGAGAGGAGAGGAGTACGTTCGTTTGGCGAGGAGTGGGGGTAATTAATTTAGTGTTATATATTATGTTTTATTTATGTAGTGTTTATGCTGCGAGGTTTGGGTAATTAAATGGGGTCGTGAATCTAAATTATTCTGGCTGCTGACCTCTCTCACCGCTCGAGGTTAACTGATGCGGAGTTCACGAAGTGTGAGCCTATCTGCCTCTCTCTCTCTCTCTCTCTCTTCTTTCTCTCTCTCTCTCTCTCTCTTCTCGCTCTCCGCTCCTCTCTCTCTCTCTCCTCTCTCCTCTCTCTCTCTCTCTCTCTCCTCTCTCTCTCTCGTCTCTGTCTCTGTCTCTGTTTCTGTCTCTGTCTCCTGTCTCTGTCTCCTGTCTCGGTCTCTCTCTCTTCATCTCTCTCTCTCTTTCTCTCTCTCCTATCTCTATCTCTCTTCGCTGTCGGTCTCTCTCTCTCTCTCACCTCTTCTCTCTTTCCTCTCTGTCTCTCCCTCTCTCTCCTGTTGTGCGTTGTGCTGTGTGCGTCAGTCCGTTGCGCGCCTACGCGGGTGTGTGTATGTGTGTGCGTGTGTGTCGCGTGGACTGTGTGCGCGTGGTGTTGCGGTGTGTGTTGCAGCCAAGCGCCACGCGTGTGTGTATATGTGTGTGCGACTGTGCCGTGTGTGCGTTGTGTGCGTATGTCGTCTGTGCGTGTGTGCGTGTGGCGTGTGTGCGTTGCTCGGTGTCTGGCGTCGGTGCTTAGACCCCTCCCGTGTAGTACATGATGTGTGTATCTCCTCTCTCTCTCTTTGTCTCCTCTGTCTTTCTCTCTCTCTCCCTCCCGTTCCCTCTCTTTCCTCTCTCTCTCGCTTTATCAAATAGCGACGATACACATCCGATGGGGTAAAGAGCTTCAGTCTGGTATGCATGGACAATCATACACGCCATGAGAGCGCGCATATTAAACACGAACATAAGACAGAGGGCACTCACGGAGAGTGCATACCTCCGCCAGCAAGTAACATGTATGTGTATAGTAATATAATATATATATGTATATATTATATCACATATAGTTAAAAGCGGGGCACACGAGCGTATTTTTCGCCCAGAATCGCGACGATTAAAATCGCCACGCGAATTTATACGCCCGATCACGAAGGGACACTACGCCGGAATTGAGGAGCTACGCGTACGCCACTCGACGGCAACACACACATCACTGACACGATCACGCGACATCACATGATATCACCAACACCTCCCGATTGTTTAAAAAAATCGAGATCGCTCGACAAAATACGCCGGACACGGGCCACGAGGGCGCAACTTTGCCAGCGTAAATAATCGCCATCCATCGCCGGCCCAACAGCTTCACAACTGAACGAATCGCGCCCCCCAAAATACTCATCAACATTTTTGCATACGGGGCGATTCGTACGGGCGCCCTACGAAATCGGCGTCGACCACAACCCCGCAGCCTCGGAACGGGCACCACCAGGGTCACCACACCCGGTCGGACCACCCCGAGGACCCGCCGCGAACCCGCAAGCCCCAAGACGCCGCGAATTTCCCTTCGAGCGATTTTAAAATTCGCGCGACGGCACGCGAAAAAATACGCTCAGTGTGCCCTCACCTAATAAGCGAGCTGCTGAATCGATCGCAGCGTAGAGCAGTGAGCGAGCGAGGCGGGGGGGGGAGCGGGAGCACACGAACGAGCAGGCGACACACACAGCACCGCACGATCGACGAGCAGGCGAGCGACGAGCGGAGGACGGACCACGAGGCACTTGACAGCACACACCATCACACACACACACACACACGAACGCAGCCACACACACGAACGCAACACACACACGAACGCACGAACGCACGAACGCCACGGAGAGACCGATTACATTACCTCCCCTACACTCCGTTACTCCGTTAACTCCGTGGGCGGAGTAACAACCCACGGTTAAATGTTAGCTTAATCGGTTGCTCATGTCCCATAACCATAACTTAGCACTTACAATCACTCAAAAATATTATTTAGAATTGAAAATATGCCCAAGCATATGTATTTTTGGCATTTCACGGCAGCCATTTTGAAAATATGCAAATGAGAAACATATTATCATATTTAAATATTACCTTAATTATTTCCTCGTGTCTAAAAACTACAGTCGAGTAAATAAAGTCACTAAAATGTTAATTAGAAGTGTTGATGTGTCTTAAGAAATGTATTTTGAAATTTCATGGCGGCCATTTTGAAAATTCGATGCCACGCCCACTTTAAAGGCCGATTTCGTTGGGGTCCACCTCTAATTCGGTTAAGCACCTATCAAAGTACATGTGTGCCAAATTTGGTACTTTTATCAAAAAGTGAACACTTTACCTCTTTTTGGGAGCTTAGAACCCCTACTAGATCACGTTTTTGGTTTTATGCATCCAGTACCAGTTGTGTGTAACAAGAATTGTGTGTCGATGTCTGTTTGATTAGATTTGGTTGTAGTTGCTATATTGAGGTGTAGGTGACTGTACTTCCTATTGCATAAGTTCGATGAACTGAACAAAACATCCCAAGTTCAAGTAACTTATTTCCGAATCTCAAACAGAGCCTACCAAATGATTCAAAGGGTCAGACGATCATCGGCGTCACCAATGTAACGGGCCATTGTGCCCATAGCAATTAAGACTAACAGGATTAGTTGTAAAACTTGAAACTTCTTCTTTTGAGGTTGTAAAACTAAGGTACTTCGTCTGAACTGCGATACATCTACAAAGTTATTACGAGGTGGTCTAGTCGTCCCATATCGTTTCGAAGGATGCAGAACAACACGTGAAATAACAAGAGAATGGGTTGCAAAATGGAACTGTAATGGTAAGCCGATATATTGTTGTTTGGGTAGCTATTATGGGATGGGATGGAATGAGATGGAATGAGATTGGATGAGATCGATAGGATGGGATACGAGAGAATAATGTGCGTATATACTACACAGGCAGCAGGACAGAAATGGTGTGCATGTATCCTGCCCGAGCGTGTGCGTGCTGCAACTATACCCTGATTTAAAAAAATCCTCTAAAGTTTCTACTGCATCCGGCGTACTGCGTTTCCCTCACACATATTATATACGGGCAGTGTGGAATATGCAATTACTGTGAGTGATTACAATCAGAAATAATTACACCGAACGATGTGAGTGTCTGATGACTAACATTAGTAGGGAAGACCTACGTATCGCCTCGACGGAAATTGACGAAATAATGAGTTGTCGCAATGCGTCGAACCTGTTAGACGATTGTGAGACTTCTTGCATGCCAAGTGCAGCCGCTCGCCCACTACTACTCTTAGTACTGCTGCTATTGTTGCTGCTTTTGCTGCTGCTGCTGCTGAAGATTGTTGTTGTTATTATTGTTATTTTCATATTATTATTAATATTATTATTATTATTATTATTATTATGTGGTTGTTGTTGTTGTTGTTGTTGTTGTTGACTCAGACTAACGCATTAGTAGGGAAGTACGCTACGTAATAGAGACTCGCAAGCGGAAATTTTGACGAAATAATGCCAGCATTGTCGAAATGCGTCGAAACCTTGGTGACGAGTTGTGAATTCTTGCATGGGCCAAAGTGGGCAGCGCAGCTCGCCCACTACTAACTACTTAGATACTGCTGCCTAATTGTTGCTGCTTTTGCTGCTGCTGCGGCTGCTCGCCTGTTGCTGCTGGCTAAAGAGATATAGAATTGTTTGTTATTATTGTTATTTTTAATCTTAATTATTATTATATTATTAATAATTATTATTCACTGTCATGTTGCTTGAGTTGCATCTGCAATTATTTACGTGGTTGTGGATTAATTGTTGGTTGCCTGGCGTGGCTGTTTGATGGTTGCTGGGCATATATAGATATAAAACGGTTCAATGTTTAAATTGACACCTCGTGCAAGATAGATGAGCGGAAAAAGATCTAAGCGGTATGCGTCGAGTTTATATTGAGACGCCTTATTCGTACCTCGCGTCTAGCTTCATGGCGTGTAAATTTATCGAGAAAATCAATTTCAACATCGATTTTTACCGATTAATCGATATCATGCCGGCTAAAATATAATCATACAGAAAATATATGAAATTAACACTTCTTACCTAAAACGTAGCGAGGTTAACGGTGTAAGCCAGGATTTCAATTTTAATAAAATAATTTTGTGTGTGGCACATTGTAGCATGAGGGTATTGTATGGCGCTGTTTTATAAAAATATATACTTACGTGGCGTGCTTATGCAACTTTGTCACAACAACACGCATTAGTATACAAATTAAAAATCTTTTCAAGCTTAGAGCCAGCCAGATTTCACCAGGTTTAGCGTTTCCTTTTAACCTAATTAAGCAAGCGATGATACTTCTATCACATGCATCGTAATTTTAAAATAATCATTTGTAAATTAAAGGTAACACAAGTGGTATAATCTTCTGTAGTTTGAGCACGAAACGATAAAACCAGCCAATAGTTTACAATGGTAATAGTTGCCACAGACGAAATATATTACTTGACAGCGACTAAAGAAAAAAAATATATTATTACGTACAAATATTAAACTTTTAAGAAGCACTATAGGTTGCGATAATTATTGAGGTTTTCCTTCTCGTGCAGTGCTGGAGACTTGTAAAGACTTACTGCGAATTTTACATTAATGACACTGTCTGCGTATTTGTGGCTACAGCGCAACAGAGACAATCAAACACACAACCAAAAGTGCATAAACAGACACAATATTATCAGCAAGAATTCTTGAAGTAGAGAAAAGCGAAGAAAACTAAAAGGTAATTACGCGCGCATCTATAGAACTTCCAAAAAAATACTCCTGCCACATCGCCAGCCGCGAGTGCAGACGGCCGGCGCCTCTGCAAAAACAGCAAAAGAAACATTCTGACTACCGGAGGTAAGCAGATGCTTTTGCCGTGTTTGATTTCACGCGATCGTCTCTAATCGTGACAGCCAGGTCACAAGCGAACTGTAGCGCTACAAGCGCATATAGTGTTTCGCCTGTTCGGTATTAACTGATCGAAAGCGCATCCTGACTTTGCGAAACCGATACACAACAAAATCGGCGCGACTGCCGTGCGCTGACGGGTCTGGACTCACAGCCAACCTGCATGAACGCCATGCGAACGCACAGGAGCGCGGAAGCGTGTGCTTGCGTGCCAAGTGTTTTTTGACAGCGCTCGACTCTGGAAGAGGATGCTGGTGTTGGCGTGCCATGTGCTATCTCACGCGAATGCGTAATTACGTGCCTGCAAGTCCTGCCCTATCCGCATATAGAAGGCAGAGGTGCGCAGCGAATGTCAGCGGACGAAGATGAACGGCTACATAAGCGAGCGTTTGTTCGTCGGTAATCGGATATCTACAGGATATCAGAAGGTGTCACCCCACCAACATATTCACACACGCGGCAACCCACACCGCACACGCGAGCGTCCCCTCCCGCGAGGGCGCACACACACGCACGCACACGCACACGACAATGCCGCACAGCGCACAACATTGCCGACACACATTTGCACACACACGGGACACTCGCACAGAACACACACACAGCACACCACACACACACACACAACACACACTACACACACACAACACACAGCACACCACACAACTCTCTCTCTCTCTCTCTCTCTCCTCTCTCGTCTCACGCACACGCACTCGCACACGACGCGAGCGCCGCACAACACACCACACGCACATGCCACACACACAAAACCACACACACACACACACACACACACACACAACACAACACACACACACACATGACACACAACACACAACACACACACGACACACACACACAGCAACACACAAGACACACACACACACACATTCATGGGCACGCGTGCACCGGTACTGTCCTCGGCGATGCGCGCTGAGTTTCGGCAAGCGGTCCCCCGGATATGCGCCCACGAGCGCAGATGCGAGCTATTTTCCGTTCGTGCCGCTCAAGGCTTTTGCTGCGGTTTACTAAGAAGCAAAGCCTCCCCGTGAGTTGTGTATTTACGTGAACACCCCAGCCGCGCGCGCGACGCTCCGACGGTTAACATCAAGACAGAATCGCAGCGGAGAGCAAGAGATTCTGCCAGATAAGAGAGAGGCAGCGACGTGGACAAAGTGGCACCGGCGTCGTCCAGCACGCGCAGCATTCTGCGGGATTAGAGCTCACTCGCGGGTGGCGCCTAGCCGCGTCGAATGCGCCCAACCCGCCTTCGCTCAACCGACAGCGCTAGCTTCTAGTACTATAGCCGTTCGTTCTGCACAGGTCTGTGCGGCAAGCAGGCGCAGGCGAAGGCCTTATAGTTCTAGAGTTACCCGACACCGGGCTGGAGAAATTCTTCTGCACGTTGGCGCAAAAAGTGACTAGTAAGCAACGCGGGAACGGGTTAACGCGATTATCTTCTTGCACCTTCTAGGCCCCGTCGTCGGCTGCTTGCGTCTTGTAATGTCAGACTCGACGTCACGCTTTCTGTTACGTGAGCAGGAAAAGGATTCGGCAAAAAAACAAGACGATGTGCAGCTATACAAAACCCGCAAAAAGTTGGAAGCAACAGCGGTAATAGCGACACGCAGAGTTGCCGTGCACGAGAATCCTGCCCAAGTATATACTTACTCCGTTCGTGTATACAGAGCATACAGTATTATTGGAATGCCAACAAACATGGCCGATAAAAACGATGAAAATGGGTCAGGAAGTGCGGGTCTGCGCGGAGATGCGACATCGATGCGCTGACGGTGGGATTTTATTTTACCGTGTATCCGCACATTTTTCAACAATCAATTTTGCGCAAGCTGTGTACGTGGTTACCTGTGGCGGGGTGTGGCTCAGATAAGAATCGCCAAGACTATATAATGACAGTTTGGTCATTATTAGGCTCCTGATAACAAGAATAGTCGTAGTTGCAGAAAAATGCTCCTCTCGTCTGCCCGCGCGCCCATGTGTATGTGTGTTCTGTTTATGCGCGTCTCTCTTGATCGCTAATACCCCCGTCACTACCGGACGGCGACGGCATCCGCGACGGGCGTACGGTCGACCAGAAAATGTACAAGGTCGCCGCGGCAACGCGAAACACAAGCCGCGAGAAAAAGTCCCAACAAATGTACAAACTTGAAAAAAACCGCGCTTCTTACCGCGACCGTGTGCGGAGTCAATACCGGGCGTTCTCGACGGCGCGCCCGCCACGAGCCTCTGGCCGCGCTTATGGCGTTTCTATGAGATCTATGGGCTTGGCCAAGGCGATCACCGGCGCTTCGCGCGCGCTCTCACACGCTTCATGGGTATTACCACGAGGTCCTTCTACGTGCTATCCGCGACTGCACGGGCCGACCTCACGGGTTTCTACCACGTTCTCAACGGCGACTAATATAAGCTGGTTAGATTTTGTGGAATTTTAAGCTGTATAGTTGTGCGTTTGGCTGAGTAGAAAACACGATGCGCGAAGAAACAAGCTACCAAGCCGAGGCCGTGGCCGTGGCGAGACAGATCGGCAGAAACAGATGCGGCAGATCGGATGGATAAGTGAATTCGCCGGTTGAAAAGTGTTACCATTTCGCAGCCGTCTTTGGCCACGCGTGGTACTGCGGCGTGTACTCGTTTTTTAGGAGATGTTACGACGCTTGTCTCAGACTTCGCGACCCCGCGCGGTTCTCAACCGGTTCCAGGTCAGATGCGCGAACCCTTGGCGTTTGTTTTGAATCATGCTCCAAGACAACGGCCGTGACTCTCGGCGATTCATTGGCGACCATGGCGACGCACACCAACGATGTCTGGCGTTTCACACGCTTATACCACGCTTATGCGAGCCTTGGCGCGCTCTGGGCCCATTTTCCGTCGCCGTAGCAGCGCAAGTAAGGACGCCACCCCCGGTGTGAGCGGGGTATTTACTCTCTCTCTCTCTCTCTTTTTTTTTCTCGTCCTATCTCTCTCTCTCTCTCTCTACTTTCTCTATGCTCTG
>NW_014577220.1:404760-419952 GCF_000485595.1 Priapulus caudatus | reverse complement strand
GCAATTGTTACGTGGTTGTGGTTAATTGGTTGTTGTCCTGCTGTTTGATGTTGCTGTCGTCGTCTTTTGTACTTCTGTTTGCTGCTCTTGCTCCCGTGTTAATTGCTTCTGCTGTTACTATGCTGCATCTTGCTATCTGTTATTTTAATTGACACTCGTGTGAGCGCAAAAAAATATAATGCGGTATGCGTCGAGTTATAATTAGAGGCCCTATTTCTACACTCGCGTTCTACTTCAGTGGCGTGTAAAATTTATGAAATCATTTCACATCGATTTTACGCTCATCGATATCATGCCGCTAAATATAATATCATCAGAAAATTTATATGAAATTAACATTCTTACCTAAAGTACGAGGTTAACGTGCTAAGCAGGATTTAATTTAATAAAATAATTTTGTGTGTGGAATTGTAGCATGAGGTGTATTATGCGCGCTGTATTATAAATATATATTACGTACGCTGTTATGCAATGTCACAACAACACGATTATATACAATTAAAAATCTTCACCTAGTTAGGCCACCAGATTTCACACAGTTTTAGCGTTTTTACTAATTAAGCAAGCGATTGATAGTTCTATCACATTGCATCGTATTTAAATAAATCATTTGTAATAAAGGTAACACAAGTGGTATAATCTTGTAGTTTGAGCACGAACGATAAACCACCATTAAGTTACAATGGTAATAGTTGCACAGACGAAATATTTACTTGACAGACTAAAGAAAAAAATAATTATTTCGTACAAATATTAAAACTTTTAAGAAGCACTAGGTTGCGATATTATTGAGGTTTTCCTTCTGCATGTGAGACTTGTAAAACTTCTGAATTTTACATTAATGACCTGTCTCGTATTTGTGGCTACAGCAAAACAGAGAAATCCAAACACACAACCAAAGTGCATAAACAGACACAATATTACACAAGTAATCTTGCCAATAGAGAAAAACGAAGAAAACTAAAAGGTAATTACGCGCATCTATAGAACTTCAAAAAATACTCCTGCACATGCAGCCGCAGTGCAGACGGCGCCGCCTCTGCAAAAACAGCAAAGAAACATCTCTGCTACCAGGAAGAGATGTTTTGCGTGTTATTTACGCGATCGTCTCTAACTCGTGTACAGCCAGGTCACAAGCGACTGTAGCTAAAGCGCATATAGTGTTTCGCCTGTCGTATTAACTGATCGAAACCATCCGAGACTTTGAAACCGATACACAAAAATCGCGCCGACCTGCGTGCGCTGAGGTCTGACTCAGCAACCTGCATGAACGCAGCGAACGCACAGGCGCGGAAGCGGTGCTTGCTCAAGTTTTTGACCCGCTCGACTCTGGAAGAGGATGCTGTGTGCGTGATGTGCTATCTCACGCGATGCGTAATTACTGTGAAGTCCTGCCTACCGCATATAGAAGGCAGATGCGAGCGAATGTCAGCGGACGAAGATGAACGGCTACATAAAGCGACGTTTGTCGTCGGTATCGATATCTAAAGGATTATCAGAAGGTGTCACCCCACCCAAATATTCCACCCACCGGCGCACACGGCCACACGCACGCACGCACGACGCACACCAAGCGCACACGCACCCACACACGCACCCACACGCCCACCAACACCCACACGCACCACACGCGCACCACGAACCTCGCAGCAGACACACATTTGCACACACCCCCACGCACCTCCCAAGACACCGCACACACGCCCCCACCCCAGCACACCGCCCTCTCACACGCACATACGCATCGCACCGCCGCAACGACACAACACGCGCGTACCACACAGAATCGCACACACACACACACACACACACACCACCACACCACACACACACACAACAGCACACCACACACACAACACACACACACACCACACACACACACACACACCACACAATATCAAATGACATTCACACACCGACACACATTCATGGCACCGCGTGCACCGGTACTCGTCCTCGCGATCGCGCGCTGAGTTTGCGGCAAGCGGTCCCGCCGGATGATGCGCCACGACGACAGATGGCGAGCTCATTTTGCCGTTCGTGCCGCTCAAGGCTTTGCTGGGTTTACTAAGAAGCAAAGGCCTCCCCGTGAGTTGTGTATTTACGTGAACCCCCAGCCTGCGCGCGCGACGCTCCGACGGTTAACTATCAAGACAGAATCGCAGCGGAGAGCGAAAGAGATTCTGCCAGATAGAGGGACGGCAGCGACGTGGACAAAGATGGCACGGCCGTCCAGCACGCCGCACATTCTGGCGGGATTAGAGCTCACTCGCGGGTGGCGCTACCGCGTGAATCGCCCAAACCCGCTTTCGACTCACCGACACCTAGCTTTAGTACTATAGCCGTTCGTTCTGCACAGGTACTGTGCCAAGCAGCGACAGCGAAGGCCTTATAGTTCTAGAGTTACCCGACACCGGGCTGGAGGAAATTCTTCTGCACGTTGCGAAAAAGTGACAGTAAGCAACGCGGAACGGGTTAACGCGATTATCTTCTGCACCTTCTAGGCCCCGTCGTCGGCTGCTTGCGTCTTGTAATGTCAGGACCTCGAACGTCACGCTTTCTTACGTGAGAGAAAAATTCGGCAAAAAACAACAGACGATGTGCAGCTATATTCAAAAACCCAAAAGTTCGGAACACAGCGGTAATAGCTGACCGCAGAGTTGCCGTGCACGAGATCTGGCCATATATATACTTACTCCGTTGTTATTACATGAATACAGATATTGGAATGCCAACAACGAACACTGGCACGTAAAAGATCTCTCTCTCTCTCTCTCTCTCTCTCTCTCTCTCTCTCTCTCTCTCTCTCTCTCTTTCCCTGTCTCTCTCTCTCTCCGCCGTCCCCAGCACTATCACTAGTTAGAACCGTTTATCACTCCATTTCCTGTGTTTCAACGCGATATAACGCAGGTATGCAATATGAGATCGTTTGCATGCCTTATTATAAAGCCGAAAACAAGAGCATTTAGCTGCTTTCATTGAACTCGCTTGAAAATTAGCGCGTGCACAATGCTTTTACAGGTTGTTTCATTGCCATTGATGCGGCTATCAATGCACATTTCTAAAGACAGCGATCTGTGAAAGAGTTTATAGACAAAAAACATCGCCTTGAAAAACAACAGCTCGCGACTACCTGCTCAGATAAAGTCCTCGTTTGTAACCATGCGCGCAGTAAGCCGATATGAAAGCCGTCTCTCGCTCAGGTCTAACTTGTCATGTAAGCTGTCAGCTGAGCTGATAGGTAAGCCGTCAGCGAAAACAAGCGGACTAGGTTGATTCACTGTAGAAAAGCGGACCGTGGGCGAAGACAATGCGGTTTAAAATATCCCTATCGCTAATAGCAACTCGCAGCTGCGGCAATTGAGAGAGAAAGATGCGGCCATGAGCGCTAGTGCCTGCCCGTGCCAGCCCATTGTCGCCATTCTACTGCATAATTGATCGATACGGGGCTTTTGAAATCCGACAAGTGCATTAATAAAACTTCCATTCTGATTTCGCTCAGGACGCGGCGCGTCATTTATTATTAACATTGATTGTCGGCATGATTACATAATAAATATGATTACTGTGTAACGCTACGGTGATTGCATTATCAATCAAAACGGCTGCGCGAGTAGCGCGCAATGTATCACTACCTTAGACGATTGCCTACGGATGCATTCGTTCATTGGACGCGAGTTTTCTCCATTTTAGCACAGCGTGTGCGTGTGTGCACATGCACTCATGTCGGGGTAATCAAGCTTAATTGGCGCAAGTTTGACGATATTATGATGTCTCGCCTTATTTACTCCTACAAATTAATGACATATCAGAGAGCTTTAACTCGCGATGATTAAATCATAAGAGACGAGAGCGATGGCGCTAATAGGCATGCGTATAGGACACAGAAATGGGAGGAGCAGTATAGCTAGTGCCTTTACACATAGACACGTAGATGACTCGTGGTTATACGTGTTCTGTCATTGCTGCTATAAGACAGACACGTAGAGAGGTAGTGGGGTTGCGTTTGCTACTACTAGTACCATATCACGATGCAGGCAGGGCAATCTACATCACGACAAGGTAAAGGCGACCTGACGCAACATATAGCGATGCAGGCGTGTGTAACTGTGAAGTTGCGATGAATTCGCGAAAAAGGTAAAGCGCGTAAATCGTTCGCGGCGAAACTACACGAATTAAATCGCTAAATTGTTGACTTAAACATTGCTTGGGCGACCGCTGCGGTTTACATAGCAAACTTTTGGCCAGTCCTCGGTTTCAACGCAAACAGCGCTGACTCCCGTGCGGGGTCGAGGTGAAGTGCTACCAGGCAACTTTCCATTGAGGCACCGTGTTAGCACAGCCGCTATGTAAATTCACTCGTCTCGTCTTTGTGTGTCGTGAAACCCGATATGTGGTCCTTAATGACGGTGCACGGGTCTATCCTGGCTTTACAAACGCCAGAATTCAGTCGCCCGGTCGCCCGGCCGCTGCACTTACCAGCGCGTTTCAAATACGAGCAGACGTCGCTAGTGGCGTCTGCTCTATTTTACCTCAGCGTCACAACACAAAGGTGAGCGAGACGGTGCAAGATGGCAATAGCCATTTGTCATGAGTTTAGACACGTCGCCACGCACGCACACACGCGCGCGCACGCACGCACACGCAGACACACACCAGACACACACATGCACATACACACACACACACACACACACACACACACACACACACACACACACACACACACACACACACACGACACACACACACACACACACACACACACACACACACTACACACACACACACACACACACACACACACACAAGCACACCGACACACACGCACACACACACACACACAGCACACCATGCAGCACTCGCAAGCAAAATGGGCTTAGATGCGCAGTCCACTAGAGCAAGTAATTAGTAACATAAGTAAATCCACAATTGTTTGCCAATTTGTCTGTGGTTGGACTATACTATATTTAAATTTACATTAGCAATCGAGTTCGAGCTTTGTGTGTGTGTGTGTGTGTGTGTGTGTGTGTGTGTGTGTGTGTGTGTGTGTGTGTGTGTGTGTGTGTGTGTGTGTGTGTGTGTGTGTGTGTGTGTGCGCGCGCCTCAAGCCGTTCCAGTCACACACCTGCTACTTGCTATAGACGTTACTAATTCTACACGTTCTCTTTTTTCACAGGTGACATTTTATGGCGCTGTTACATATCCCGCAGTGTCGGCCATGTGTGTTTGTCTAGGCCATGTTTTGACTCGCCATCCAGGGATCGAGACTATTTCAGCACCGACGTGACAAATACATGTCGGTGAATGCTGCAGGGCACGGCCCGAACGATGCGGAAAAACCAACAAAATCATCGCAACCTTTTCACACGGTGCAAATCAAAATGTCATTTAAAACAAATTGCCACCATTGTTGGCTTTTAAAGCCAACGCGGTTGAATCGAGTTGCGTCTATGGCCGCCGGTCATATGTCACACCTTTTCCCCCACAGAGTGTGAATATTCTTTATGAACTTCACTGGTATTTTGTGTGTGCCAGTCAGCCCCGGGAAAACGGCAGCTATAGATGTCACCATCCTGGGAAATGCCGATGTTCCAGCTGTAGAGATACCGCCAGCTTTCATCGAGGGCATCTCATCATTGACGGGGTCAAAAAACCAGTCGCCGACAAATAAAGCTAGTATGTCGCTCTACCATCAATAATCATTCATTGTTAAGTTATGATAAATGTAACTTTAAATGCAGTGTGACATTGTTTCGTGACAAGCGGATCGGGTCTCCAACCCCGTGCTAGGTGCTTACGGCACCTGCAGGTGAAATTGTCTACAGAAACAAATGGGTCTTGTCACCTATTGTGTTAAGACAATATGAATCACTCGTCACCGGGTTACAGAACATTCCGCGAATTTCTTTGTTCACCACAAAGGATTACGTTTTTTTGTCTAATGGTGTTTTTTTTCAAAAGTGCGACTCTAGCGCGCATAGGTGAAAAACCTCAAACGTGATTGTATAATTCATATTAGACATGTACAGGCATATACCGCCGCAACTGCGCGCGTACGTGCGCGCGTGCGTGCCGGCGTGCGGATATGTGTGTGCGTGTGGGCGGGCGGACATTATTGCATGGGTGCGCTTGCTACTGAGTGCACGCGTACATATGCTTGTTTGCTAATGTGTACGTATACTAATGCCGGACTTTTTGCCTGTGCTTGGAGTATGCCATGGTCTCGTGCTAATCAGTACTTTGGCATCTATATATGGATACACCTAATCCATCAGCGTCTTTATTACAAAGCACGAGCGGTGAATCTTTTTACTACTGTTATATCGCGCTGTTAATAGTCGCGTTTTCGCCGTTCGTTTCATGGGTAGCAGCTAGCATCTACTGCTCGCACGCTATACCGCAACCCCGCTACCCCGCATAACTGATCTTTATCTTGCGCAAGTACTGCTCTCACTCACGCACACGCGTACACACTCGCACACACCCTATGCACTCGTGCACACTCCGTGATAATTGACGACTCGTTGTTATTGTTTGCGCGTCTAATGCCGCAAATGACAAAAGCGAAGTTAATTCTCGCGTCGATTTCCCGTTTGACTCTGCGCAAACACGGGCACGTGCTCGTCGTCTGAGATCCACCAGCCTGCAACCTCTTCCAACGCCAGCGCATTAATTGTAGAGCTAACACCGTCGCACGCAGCGCTCCAAAACGGGTTGTCACGTTGTCGCCTTCGTCCGCACGCACGCACACACACCACCACCACCAGCAGCAGCAGCAGCAGCAGCACGTGTAATCTCTCTCACACATCATGACAATCAAACGGGCAATTGCTGGCAATTCGCGCCCCGGATTTGCCGATTACAATGATAACGCCAATTGGCACTTGTGTGCGCCTGGCCGATCGATTCCCGCGTAGCTGTGGTGGATCACCGTATGGGCCATAGCTACGCTCGTACGCATGTGCTCATCTTGAGCTACCGTATCTGCGATAACGAGGGGCGACATTATTGTCGCGCGTGTTAGTATCTATCTACGCGATCTAGTTATTGTTTTAACGAATGTTGTTGGTATAAGCCGCGCGGTACTGGTGTAAGCGGTGTGTCGGTGTGGTGTTACACTCACGTGTATCTCGTGAGTAGGGACGCAATCTTGTGATCAATACATCTACGTTGTTCAAATTATGCTGTTCCAGTATTATACACCCACTTACATAAACACACACGCACACACACGCGCGCGCACGCACAGACGCACACACACACACACACACACACACACACACACACACACACACACACACACACACACACACACACACACACACACACACACACATATATATATATACGGCCGTCGCTGCAGCACTATCATCTAGTTAGAACCGTTTATCACTCCATTTCCTGTGTTCAACGCGATATAACGCACAGGTTATGGCAATATGTGAGATCGTTTGCATGCCTTATTATAAAGGCCGACAAACAAGAGCACATTTAGCTGCCTTTCATTGGAACTCGCTTTGCAATTAGCGCGTGCACAAGTGCTTTTAACAGGTTGTTTCATTGCCATTGATGGGCGTATCCAATGCAACATTGTCTATAAGACAGCGATCTGTGAAAGAAGTTTTAGACAAAAACATCGCCTTGAAAAACAAGCAGCCTGCGGCGGACTACCTGCTCAGATAAAGCTCCTCGTTTGTAACCATGATGCGCGCAGTAAGCGCGATATGAAAGCCGTCTCTCGGCGTCAGGTCCTAAGCTGTCATGTAAGCTGGTCAGCTGAGGCTGATAGGTTAAGCCGTCAGCTGAAGACGAAGCGGACTAGGATTTGATTCACTGTAGAAAGAGTGCACCGATGAGGAAGACAATGCGGTTTAAAATATCCCTAATCGCTAATTAGGCAACTCGCAGCTGCGGCAATTGGAGAGAAAGATGGCGGCGCATCGAGCGCGTAGTGCCCTGCCCGTGCCAGCCATTGTCGCCAGTTCACCTGCATAATCTGTCGATACGGGTTGAAAGTTCGCGACAATGTGCATTAATAAGAACTTCCAATTCTGAATTTCCGCTCAGGACCGAGCGCGTATTTATTATTAACATTGATTGTCGGGCATGAATTACAGTAATAAATAGTGATTACTTGTGTAACGGCTACGGTGATTGCAATTTATCAAATCACCAAACAGCTGCGCGAGTAGCCGCAATGTATCACTACTTAGACGATTGCTACCGATGCTTCGTTCATTTTGACGCGAGTTTCTCTCATTTAGGCAGAGCGTGTGCGTGTGTGCACATGGCACTCATGTCGGGGTAATCAAGCGTTAATTGGCGGCAATTTTTGACGGACTATTATCGATGTCTCGCCTTATTTACTCCTACAAATTAATGACATATCAGAGAGTTTAACTTCCGCCGATGATTAAATCATAAGAGACGAGAGCGATGGCGCTAATAGCATTGCGTATAGACACAGAAAATGGGAGGAGCAGTATAGCTAGTGCCTTTTACACATAGACACGTTAAGAATACTCGTGTTATACGTGTGCTGTCATTGCTGCTATAAGCACAGACCACGTAGAGAGGTAGTGGGTTGCGTTTGCTACTACTAGTACCATATCACGATCGGCAGGGCAATCTACATCACGACAAGGTAAAGGCGACCTGCCGCGGCAACATATCTAGCGATGTGGCAGGCGTGTGTAACTGTGAAGTTGCGGAAATGAATTCGCGAAAACCGTAAAGCGCGTAAATCGTTCGCCGCGGGCGAAACTACACTAATGTAAATCGCTAAATTGTTGACTTAAACATTGCTTGGAGCGACCGCTGCGGTTTACATAGCAATACTTTTGGCCAGTCCTCCTCGGTTTCCAAACTGCAACAGCGCTCGACTCCCGTGGCGGGTCGAGGTGAAGTGACTACCGGCACTTTCCATTCGAGGCACCCGTGTTAGGCACAGCCGCTAATGTAAATTCACTCGTCTCGTCTTTGTGTGTCGTGAAACCCGATATGTGGTCTTTAATGGCGGTGCGGCGGGTCTATCCTGGCTTTACAAACGGCCAGAATTCAGTCCACAACCGGTCGCGCCGGCCGGCTGCACTTACGCAGCGCGTTCATACGAGCAGACGCGCTAGTGGCTGTCTGCTCTATTTACCTCAGCGTCAGCAAACACTAAAGGTGAGCGAGAGCGGTGCAAGATGGCAATAGCTATTTGTCATGAGTTAGACACGTCGCCCACCCACGCCACACACGCGCGCGGCCGCACGCACACCGGGCAGAACACACACCAACACACACACACACACACAGCACACACACACACATACAGCAGCACACACCACGGCAACAAACACAGCAAACACACGTACACACACACGGGCCACACACTGACACATCCACCACAACACAGCCACCACACACACACTACACACACCACACACACACACACACAGCACACACCTGCACACAGCGCATCACACGCATCCACACACATACGACACACCACACACACAACAACACAGCACACACACACATACGCGGCGCGCGCGCACACACAACACACCACACACACACACAAGCCGCACACACCCACCCACACACACACACGGCACCACACACACACACAGCAAACGCACACACACACACACACACACACGCACACACACCAACACAACATACATACACACATACCACACCCACACACACACACACACACACACACACACAAGCACACCGACACACACGCACACACACACACACACAGCACACCATGCAGCACTCGCAAGCAAAATGGGCTTAGATGCGCAGTCCACTAGAGCAAGTAATTAGTAACATAAGTAAATCCACAATTGTTTGCCAATTTGTTGTGGTTGGACCTATACTATATTTAAATTTACATAAGCAATTACGAGTTGCTGAGCTTTGTGTGTGTTGTGTGTGTGTGTGTGTGTGTGTGTGTGTGTGTGTGTGTGTGTGTGGTGTGGCTCTCTCTCTCTCTCTCTCTTCTTCTTCTTCTCTCTCTCTCTCTCTCTCTCTCTCTCTTCTTCTCTCTCTCTCTCTCATATATATATATATATATATATATATATATATATATACATATATATATATGGGGCGTCCTACCGCCTGCTCCTTCATTGATCGCCTGAGGGAGAAGCGGGCTCTCTCAATAGACAACGCGCGCGCACGTAACACATCTTTCCTCCGAAGAAATGACAAAGGAACGCAATAAAATATACGGTCCCCCGTTAATGTATGGTAATACGCATGTGAGTTACAGCACGAGCGCTCGCCTCGCAGTTTACAGCCGGTTGTTAAACGCCATGTTAAAGACACATGTCAAGTGGTTTCTCAAACGCCCCACGCGCGGCAACGTTCAGCGTGCGGCAGCGTTACACGCGCGGCCACAGGTAAACGTCAAGGCCTCGAACTTACCCCCGTTCGTGTCCACAACACGCTGCCGTGGACGACCCCGCCTCGTTCATGCGACACTAACTTGGCGACATATAAACGACTGTGTCGTTCGTTAAGTTTATCGTTTGCCTCCGCGTCTTATGTGCATGCACGCTACGAATGTTTCCGACGATTGCGTACGTGCGCTGATGTACGGAAGTGTTTGCGGTCCACTCGTTTATAGTACTATCATAATAACTATATCATCCGGTCATAACGAGTGGGGTGAATCTATACGTAACGGGGCTTTACGTTATTCCACTGGTCTCTGTGATATTTAGAATTATTTCTGCCAGCGAACCTAAGCGGAAATCCCGTTGTGCATCATATTGGAAGATGGCGTCGTTGTGCGGCTGACACTTTTTGATGTGTGAATTATTCAATCGGTCGCTTTTGTTCACGAGTTAATGGTGTTAAAAATACCGGCAGTTTTTTAAGTATACGAATCTTGGGTTTCTCCTATAAGACGGCCGCCCATATATCGCCCGTGAATCGCTTGTCCACGCCACAGCAAGCAGCTGTGGGCCTGATCATGCCTCTATTAAACAGCCGGCCATCTTGTTGATTTAATCGCATAGTTTTCGCATTACGGAAAGGCCCGTTAGGAGCGCATGCAGTCTTTAATATTTGCATGCGCCTCTCGGTCTGATCATCTCCCGTTTTAATTGTTTAGTCTTGGATTTCGTACAGTAGGCCGGCAACTTTGACTACAGATGTCGTGCATGCAGGCAATAACAGCATACAAATATTTGCACAGTAACCGCATAGCTGTATTGCATTAGCTCACTGGTTTTACACCACTCTCGTTCCCGCCGCCCGCGCCGCCGTTTCATTCACGGCTGCCAGAGTTGGACGCGCGGCGGCTTCGCCGAACGAGCCGAGAGAATGGTACAGCAACGAGAGAGCAACGGCGCGGGGGACGATGCAAGAATGCACGTATACCCATTACCTTCGGCCGCGACACAGATTTTACCACGAAAAGAAACCGTATTGACGGCAGCCCGCTAGCATGGACGTGTATTCGTTCTTTCGAATATTCGCGGTCGCGAGCTGCTATTTCATCGTGATAATTTCGCGGTCATCATCATCTTCATCGTCTGCGTTAATTATAGCGAGACGCAGAGCTAACAAACTAATTTTCATCGTTCGACGTTAAAATATGAACTTTTTTCCCCGCGCGTATGTAACGTAAGTGTAATGTATCCTCATAGTCGCACTATAGTCCTAGGTATGTCTGTCTCTTCTCATCATTCGCTCTCTCGCGAGATGAGCCATGTTGCTTCTCGTCACATCCCGTGCGTGAACGAGTTAAGTCATGTTTTTTTTCCGTCACATCCTGTGCGTGCATGAGTTGAGTTATGTTTAATTCTTCTCGTCAGATCTCGCGCGCGCATGAGTTGAGTTATGTTTCTTCTCGTCAGATCCCGTGCGCGCACGAGATGAGTTATGCGGCCCCCAGCTCTCGCTGAGAAATCTTAGAGCAACAAACAACTACTAGCTTTTTTCTCACCTAATTCCCCCAGCATCTCTCTATCCGCTTCTCGTTGCATATGACGGCGCGGGAAATGTGTTTGCGCTTGCGCGAGAATTTTTGTGTAAATCAGATAAATCTGCGACAGTTAAAATATACGGCAGCTGCTGTCGCATGGTGTGGTCGCCGGCATGCACGACTTTCGAAACGAAACAGCGCGTTTATTTCTGTAAACCATTTGAACGCGGAACACATTCCGGGCTTACAAGGATTCGTCACGGGGTGAGGTGTGCGTAAACTAGTTTAAGTTATTCGCTGTGATGTAAGGGATGGACATACAGACAGAGTTTATACATGTACATGCATTCACAAACGCGCGCATCCACGCCACGCATGTCCTAGCGTACGCACGCACACGACCTGCACGCGCACGCACGCATGCACAGACACGCGTGTGTGTATTTAATTTTAGTTTGCATTTTTAGGATGCGTGCGTCTAAAATGAAATAAATCGTATAGCAAAAATATATTAAATATATATGCTCTAAACTATTGATTTCCCTATTGCAGCTTTCCACGTGCAGTTACAGTCCGTACACGAAACAGATTTTTTAAACACGAAAGCGATACTCAATTCTGGTAAATACTGCATACTATATTTTTTAATATAGACGACTTATACGTTACACATTGTGGACACGCAATTCCAGATCAATATCAATAGATCTAAGCATGCCATGATAATACACCTTCACAGAAACAAAGTCCAATTAACAGTATAGACAAGCTACTACGAAAAAAAATATTATGTACAAACCGTATACGATACAAATAATTTTGATTCGAACCAATATTATAATATCATTATACCAAGATAGCAAATTTCTGAATGAGCTATTCCTGAATTTGTGAATCTATTTAACGTCACAATACTCTTTGGTAAAATTGTCTCTGAGTGTACATAACCACTCGACCTCCCATCCACGTACATTGGTACCCCGACGATAGAGGAAGCGGCGTAAAATGTTAAAAACAGCGCGAAATAAATTGCAAACCTTTGATCACCGATATAATTACTGCTGGTCCACGACGAAGGTTCTCAGTCTACATTTTTTTAACCTCACATCTACTTCAAATTATAAACTCAAACAGCTTGGAATAGTTCAACCCAGACGAGGGTCGGTCGGATGCGTGTGTGACAGCATCGTGCGCTATTCCGCCCCAGCCTATAATCTAAATAGACATAGAGAATTATATACGTGTGGGTGAAAGACTAGAAAAATACAAATATATTACACAAACTTTTGCACATATAAACACAGAAAAATCGGAATTTATAACCAACAGATGGTCGCCTACGAGCGCGGCATGCGGGGAATGGCACTGGATCAACACATGTGGGGAACATCTCACAACAGACTTTCTGCTTTACGACGATGCTGCTTTTCCTAAGAAGCCCCAACAGGATTCGCTACGAGTTTGGCTGCTTGATTTTTTTCCGGCCTTTACTCGTTCGCATACATGTTGCCAAGTTGAGAGAAGGCGGTTAATCTCGTTATTATATTCGCCTGCCGACAACGACGAAGCAGCGAACGCGCGTTTCACCAAATCTGGATGCCGTCAGTGCCATTCACCGAAACGAGCACTGTAGGATCTTCTATAGAGAATACTGTTTGAAACACCGGGTCAAACCTCAGCTCAAAACCAACCGTCCGCACATTTACGAGCCCGTGCGCAATACTACGCGAAACACTAGCGATAGGAATCGTTGCAAACGAAGCATTACTGCCTGCTACAGTCATGGAGAAGTGAAATGAATGGGAAGTATAAAACGAAGTAACTGTTGTTGGAACGGTTACAGTGTTTCGAAACAGCTGATGTAAATCCAGAATTGGGTTAAATAATCGGAAGTCGTCGGAATCGTTATTTCTAACGCAGAGATAGTTAATTTATGGGAAAATATATGCGCGTCTCTCGGTATAATAAAGCTGTGAAATGAAATTGAATTCGTTTATAACACATCTTGCAGCGAGTTGTTACACGCAGAGGCTGTAATATCCGATAGGGAATTCCATATGTGTGGTCATCGAATATATCGCTGCTCTCCGCTATGCGTGCGAAACCGTTGTAGGTATAGCCAGTCCGGGTTTGTTAGTTTATAACTAGTTCACACTAATTTGTTACCATTCCCGCCTTGACTGCCATATAGTCATAATGTCTGATAGTCGGACAGTAGTCCGTGCTGTTCGCTGGAGCTTGACACGACGACTGGTCCGCCGCCTACCCCCGGGATTCCACTCATGCCCATGTTGAGGAGGGCCTGTATCTGATGCTGCTGCGCCGATGAGGACATCCCGCCGAACATGGCGGCGTGCTGATGTTGATGCTGGTGGTCGGTGTGGTGCTTGGGGCTGTGGTCGGGCGGGCCGTGCTGCTGAGGCTGATGCTGAACATGCTGCTGCTGTTGTTGCTGCTGTTGCTGCTGTTGCTGCTGCTGCTGCTGTTGCTGCTGCGAGTGCATGTCGGGAGAGATGGCAGGCTTGGAATCGTCATCGTCGTCGCTCGCCAAGCTTGTTTGTCCGGTACCCGCGCTGAGCAGAGAATTGTTATTAGCGGATTTCTCTTCTCTGGAAGAGAGTAAACGCTACACGTGTAACACACTCTCATGTACGAATTGATCTAATCGCGTGATAATCCGTTAACGGATTAATCGTCCGATGTAAGATGTATCGGTGACTATACAGAAGTGGCGTTATTAACAGCAATTATGATCGAGGCTTAATTATGTTATTGCTAGCCAGCTCGGTGTTTCCCTATGCGGATTAGAAACCCCGTGCGATAATAAAAGTCTTAGTTATGCGGCGAGGGCCGCGATAATGTTTGAAGAAGGTATTACGTTCTTGTGTTTACATACGTCGTGTTATTTTCTTTGCACCCAATATCTGTGTGCGGTAGCGTAAAATTTATGAAGTTGCATTAAAAATGTACGAGATTTTTATTTTGTAAATTTTTCATAATTATAACTTTAATAAATACACATTCAGTAATAAATATATTCAGTTTATAATCTAATATTGTGGTACAGATATATAATAATAATGTATAGGGGCATAATATAGTTTCATGATACCAAATTAACTAAAATATTAATAATTATATTATTGTCTTTGCCAGTGTTGTGTGTGAGTGTGAGCATCTCTCTCTCTCTTTCTTTCTCTCTCTCTCTCTCTCTCTCTCTCCTCTCTCTCTCTACTCTACTCTCGTCTACTCTCTAC
>NW_014577220.1:397193-404735 GCF_000485595.1 Priapulus caudatus | reverse complement strand
TGTTGTTGTGTTGTGCGTGTGTGTGTGTTGTGTGTGTGTGTGTGTGTTAGTCTAGTGTTTGTGTGTGTGTGTGTTGTTGTCTCGTGTGTGTGTGTGTGTGTGTGTGTGTGTGTGTGTGTGTGTGTGTGTGTGTGTGTGTGTGTGTGTGTGTGTGTGTGTGTGTGTGCGTGTCTGTCGGTCTCTGTTGGGTGTGCGTGCGTGTATGTGTGTGTATGTGCGTGCGTGAGTGTGTGCGTGCGCGAGCGTGCCTGCTACGCTGCGTATCTGCGCGCGCGTGTCTATTATATATGCACATGATATAGGCCTACACACTCGACTACAGCACGATTATTAAATATTTCTCAGCATCCTTCAACTGCCTGTTAATGCCTTCAAATGCCTAACCCACCAACCCACACTATGCGTGCATTACTGTACCATGATAATCCACCTTAGGTTAGTCATCGCCTTCAATTAACGGAAGCCAACCAGCTGACTACACACATGGCTCGATATTGGGGTGCATGCAGCGTTCGATGAGATTCGCCCGGTTTCACCTTACCTTACCTATACGTCCCGCCATCGACCAGTGTTCATGGCATTTATAATAGTATCCCCCCCACAATGCACACTGGCACTCCCACTCGCCTGCACACATTCAGCTACTCGTGTTCAATTATTCACGCAAATTGTTGCCGTTTAATATTAATTGGCGCAGATATATATACATTGAGCATAAGTGCTCTGTTAGCGTTACGCTGATGCGCGAAAGGTGTGTGAAGCTAGTTTTGTTATCTATAAGCAGGTGTTCAGCTGGGGCAATCGCGACTGTGATCAGAGATAGCGAAGCAAAGAATGGGAAACGGAGGCACGTGTGGGGGGGGGGGGGGCGAGTGAGGTAGAAGACAAGGAAGTGTGGTTATTATGAACGTATGTATGTATCAAGAGTTCATAATAGAACATTTCTATCACTATATAATTTCTATACGAATAAATTTTTATTTATTTATAGAGAAAGCGAGAGCAATCAAGAGATATAAGGGTGTGTGTGATCCGCGAGGGAGAAATAGGGAAAGAGAGAGAGAGAGGAGGGGCAGATGGATGTGGAATAGCGCGAGGCAGCGTGTTTGATTGAGAGAGCATGCCTATGTGTGTACGTTTCTCACTCTCTCTTCTCTATTCATCTATATACGTATATGCACGTGTGTGGCGTGTGTGCATGCGAGTATTCGCGTGTGCGTGTGCGTGTGCGTGTGCGTGTGCGTGTGCGTGTGCGTGTGCGTGTGCGTGTGCGTGTGCGTGTGGGGTGTGTGTACGCGTGCCTGTACGTGTGTGTGTTAAAGAGAGAGCGAGAGAGAGAGAGAGAGAGCGCGCGCGCGTAAGTGTGCCAACACAGGTCTGAATGTGCCTTTGTTTTTGATAGGATAAATATGTTGTTATTTTGCTCATTTTGAGGCAAGGTTTTAAGGTAGCTAGAACGGTATATATTTGTTAATTTTCCTAATCGTTTTGACAAGTGCGTCATTATGGAATGTAAGGTGATTTATTCGGTACGAGTATACGTGAAAAATATATGTATAAAGCCGACTACCCAGGGATATATTAGTGTGTTTACGGTAAATAATTATACTTGGCTAGCAATCTAATAGATCGAACACGTTAAAAAAATCGTTCCTTTTTAAATTATATTCCTATTCTGTCTTGAATTATGTATGTATTGTATTATGTATAATTACATAGAGTCACACAAGCGCGCGCACATTTACTCAGACGTCCACGCGCACATGTCCACAAACTGTTCATAAAAATATGCTAATAAACAAATATACAAATAAATAAATGAATAAATATGTGTATATATCGTCCGAAAATCGATGACTGCGTAATTAATAATAATGAAACAAAGCCAAAAAAACATAATAGGAAATCGAAGATATACCTCTCCTTGGCTTCGGCCGCTCGATCCCGCTGCCGTCTGTTCTTAAACCAATTTGAAACTTGTGTCGTCGTGAGGCCCGTGCCTTCGGCCAGCTCTCGCTTCTCGCGCGGGGAAGGGTACGGGTTGGCCGCGTACCAGTCTCGCAGCACCGTTCTCGACTTCTCCTTGAAGCAGTAGCTCGTCTCCTCTCCGTCCCATATCGTGCGCGGCAGCGGGAACTTCCTACGGACCCTGTACTTCCCGACGGCACCGAGGGGTCTCCCTCGTAGCTTCTCCGCCTCGATGTAATGCGCCTTCAGCCAGAGCGCCTGCAACTTCGGATGCGACGCCGGCGAGAAATTATGACTCTCGAGTATCTTGTAGAGCTCTTTGAAATTCTGTCTGTGAAAGGCGACGAGCGCTTTCGCCTTGAGAACACTCTCGTTCTTGTGCAGGTGCTCGCAGGCGGGCAGCGACCACAGGAAGCGGGCAAGACGCTCGATGTTGCCGGACTGTTGCAGTACCTCACAGACGCAGGCGACCTGCTCCTGCGTGAAACCAAAACTCGGCAGACCCAGCTCCGTGCTTGAATTTACCATCATGTTGTGCGGGTACGACACTTGTACTCCGTCTTGCATTGAGCGTGTGCCGATCGGCGACTGCTAGCGGCGCGAGACGCGATCGTACAACTTATACGCGTGGAATTCGTGTTTGTCCCATTCGGACACTGGTCAAAACCACGCGCCAGACTTCGCGTTTACTTATACCGCTGAATATTACTGCCTGCCGTGGCACGGTCGTCTGCTCGACACCTGATTGGCTTATTGGCCTATCAGCGGATATCAGTGGCGCTGGTTGCCACGGCAACGCTGTCAATCTCGAAACCCGACCCCCGAGGAGGCGGCGCGCGATCAATTCTGACTTCACGATTATGTAAAGCGCGTATGTGTACACATGTACCTTTTCGCTGCTACTTGCCTGTGATCCGGGCAAACAAACTCCGGCTATTGACAATTACTCACTCGCCACGACTGAATAGCCCTTACTACGGCGTCGACAATGGGTAATTATTGCCGTGGACCCGTCGAACAAAACGCGACTAAATTGGCCACCGTTCGGCGGCCGGCCCGTGAGAAAGTGGGGCGCTCCTTGAGACGTCGATGCGCGCCCTGGCGTTTCCCACCGCTCCGCATGTGTGTGTGTCGACAGTAGCTCCCGCCGACCCGGGATCTGGCATTCATCAGCAGCTGCTGGGGCGCGCACATTAATTCTGCCCAGATGGGGCATGTTTTCCGTTTCTGAAAGCCGAGACGGGTGTAGGGTGACTGTTGGGCGCAAAATAACTCGGGATGATGTTTTGTTCGAAACCCGAGTGCATCGCAAAGCTCGCAAGATTGTGCGCTCAGATATGTGTGCCTAGAGGGGCTCTGGAGCTCCCCACTGCGTCCATCCTGCCCGCGTCGTAAATTCTACGTCCTTTATTTGTTTTTCAAAGCCTAACCGGCCGATAAAACTGCTAGTATGTGTTTTAACAGGGCTCTGGGGCGTGCGCTCCCTGCGACCACTTCATTTTTCATGTTTGAAGTTTTTAACAGCCACGAGTTTCGCCCCTGGTCGTTTTCGCGTTTCCATTTCTGCGAAAGAAAAAAGACAATACTGCGACAGGTAGCAAGGCATGCAGGTATAGGGCGGTATAACGCGCGGGTTATTACGAAGTCCGCGGTATGTAGATTTTTACAGGTTGGTATCTATACAAATCGTCATATTCTTAGCATCAGCATTAGCGGCGGGCGAACGTATTGGGCCGACATGATACATTCCGCGCAGTTATTTTACGCACGTAAAAACGTAGTATGAGTTACATCGTTGCTGTAGCAACTGAAGACGAATGATGTGATTTATGAAATATACAAAAAATATTTACGCACGTCAATTGTAAGAATAACAAAAGAATAACAAAATAACAGCTAGCGAGCATACGTTAGTCCAACATTAATTGTCTACATTATTTTCCAGCGATTCCAGTGAGATGCTAGCGATTTGTTATCCCTGAACGAGGAAACCAAAGGTTGTTTTTATATGAAAGAAATCAGCTATACGGTTGTTATACTTAAAAATTTATATAAACGAGAAAACATACACACCCGTGCGCGCACACAAACACACACGCGCGCGCACGCACGCACGCACGCACGCACACATACACACACACACGCACACACACACACACACACACACACACACACACACACACACACAATCTTATAATATATACGTTATATATATTAAATCACCTCACACCTATTATATGTATGATATAGTATCATATATACGTATATATCATGGTAGGTGTACTATTATTATGTATATTATTCTAGTTAGGTTATGTTATGATAGTGTACCGTACGATATGATCCAGGAGTGTATAATAATATATCTCTAAGTAATAGAATCTATATATTATTATCACTCTGCTAGATATCATTATCTTCGCTCGCTCTCGGTCCCGCTGTAACTAGTACATTTCGGCCGGTGACTCCAGCAAACATACCGATGATGGAATAACCGAGCTCGCTAGCGCGTATTCATCAGGGCGTGAGGCTTTAAATTGGAATGTTAAGAACCGCGGTTGAACGAGGAAATGTAAATTCAGGGTGTAGGGTTTGGGCGGCGGTCTATCATTTGTCGCATATTAACCGCTTGATTTACTCAGCGGAGTTTTCTTTTACCTCGCGGCGACGGAGGTTCCACGCGGCTGAGTAACAATGATTTAAGATAGATACAAGTCTAACTACCCCTATCCTGTACGATTAATCTAGTAATATATCATGTGCGATATGCTTCACGCTTAGTCCACAAAGGCCATTCGGCGGGTGTCAGTGGTCAGAGACACACCGTATAATTATAAGAGAACTTACAGTCCGTGATATCAAATCAACAAGAATATGTCGGCCCGAATAGTCTACTTACTGGTATGATTCGAAATAGTTTTCTTTCTGATTACGCACTGAAGATGTCGCGGGAGGGGGTATGAGTATAACGTTTAGACTATTCATCTTTCTCGAATAGCGTCGAGGGCGGGGTGGGGTGTGGGGATGCCGTAACATGGTGTGGGCGAGCACATGAATCTGCGGCGCGGCGCGGGGTTGCGATCAGTGCACCGGGAGGGCTGGGGCGCAGCGGCGTAGATTTTGGTCGCCTCTGGCCCCTGGCTCAACATTAGTTGATTTACAAGCACCGTTTATGCTTTGCTGGTCCTGCACGCTCCGCTGCGTCTGTCGGGGCCCTGGGGGGGCGCGGACGCGGGTGGTTCAACACCGTGCAGTAGACAAGGGCACGCGGCTGGGCGTGCGTTCCGCCGCGCGCACTGCAGGATTGCTTGAATTAGTTACGTCAGACGAAGATGCGACATCTGCTAACGTTTTGGTCAACGACGCGGACTAGGACATGGTCGTTATCGGCCGCCGCCGAGTACGGCGTCTCTGGCGCTCTCTCTCTCTCTCTCTCTCTCTCTCTCCGTCCTCTGGCTCCTCTCTCTCTCGTCGTGGATCTCTGCGTCTCGTCGTCTCTGTGCTGGTGCTGGTGTCGCTGTGGTGCGCTGGGGTGATGCTTGTCGTGATGTGGGTGTGCGGTGTGCTTATGCTCTGTGGCGGCGCGACCGGCTGTGTGGGTCTGTGCCGGCCAGTGTAGTGCTTGGTGTGGGCTGTTTGTGGTTGCGTGTTAGTGTGGCTGCTGTGTTTGTAGTGCGTTCTTGGTCTTGGTGTTTGTGTTTGCCGCTGCCGGTGGTGGTGTGTGTGTGCCTGGGGCGCTGTGATGTGGTGTCGTTTGTGATCGGCGGCCTGTGTGGGTCGTAGCAACGGGCGCTCTTGTGTGTGTCGTGTTGTGTGTAGTGTGGCGCCCGTCAGCTGTGTGTGTGTGTTGTGCCGAACACTGGTGGGTGTGATTGTGTGTGATGTGTGTACGAAGTATGTGCTGTGTGTGTGCTGTGTGGTGTGTGATGTGTGTATGTGCCTTTGTGCGTTGGTGGCGGGCGGTACGTGGCCCTGAAAGGCAAAGCCGACGAGCCGGGAACTATGATGAGGTCATTTTTGATTTTTTCCCTAATGGGCCTAGCAAACATTTTAACGCGAAATACTAAACGTTAAAGATGCGAAAAAGCTATGAAGAAAGCAATGACATGTGATTTGGTAGTTTAATCACGGCCGCAAAACTCAGACGGCTAGTTTGATCTCAGATATGCATTACTGGCCGAGCGACGGGCGCGACGCGTGGTGGCACACCACCATCTTAGAAACAGTTCTGTTGCCATTGTTGCCATTTTCATCGAATAAAAATCGTTCTAATCACCACATATATAAGATCGAGCATCGCGCTCACTCCGTTCGAACGATGAGTTTGCAGGATTGCGCGTTTGCTGCGCGGCGGTCTCCGGGAGCGAGATGCCTGTTTCTTATACGCGTGACGTCTGGCGAGTTGTTTGTCCTTAGCGCGCGGATTTCGGTGAGCATTCGGGCGCACGTGTTGGGTGACTGGCTCGGCACCAAGACCACGCGGCGCCCGTATATGGCGCGCCATGATGTCGAACCGTCTTTGAAGTAAAGGCTCCCTGATTCGTGAGAGTAACTTTCTAGTCTAAGATTTCGACTTCGTGCCGCGGGCGAAACGCCACACCTGACACACGACGCGCGCGGCGGCGCACTCACGCACGCAGCGCACGCAGCGCACGCACGGCACGCACGACGGTCCACACACACACAGCACACACACCACCACAACACACACACTACCAACACAGCGCTATGACTATGTATAGCACTATATCAGTTTTAGTAGTCTATTCGTACTCTGATATTATAGATATCAGTATCAATATATAGAAGAAATCGCACCGGACGAACACACCATGGTAGAAAAAGACCCAAAAGAAACTTTTAAAACGGCTAGGGTAAAGGACCGGTGGTTGTCTAATGTTAAGGTTTGGCTGAGCTTTTGAGAGTGTAGCATCGCTGCCGCGTTCGGCTTTAACCTGCCACTCTCTTTCCTTACCGGATATTCGTCGACCGCCCGCGTGTGTGCGCATTGTCGGAGCGGCAGACACCGGCGCTGCGTTGGCCCGGCAACACCAGCGGAGTTCAATCAGCGATGCATGAGTTTAGGCGATGGCGGGAACTTGTCGACACGACTCAAAAGTTGGTGGCCTCGCTTTTTCCTCGCATGAAACCAAGTAGCCGGGTGCCTAGAGATGCACGTGAACACGGTGACGGTGACTTATGTCGATTCTACGGTTTTGAATACGATCACGGTGATAGGTTAAAGCACTGGGCCCCTTGGGGGTAACGACGAGACGGCCCACGCTGGACTACTATCCTGATAACTGTGCCAGCTTGCGACGAAACTGGAACTATAAAAGCGCCGCACGCGAGATGCTAGGGCCGTGGGTTCTTTCGGCCTTGCGACTGGTGCCGTACCGTAAGCGAGATGAACATAATGCGGCATGTACTTGAGAAGAGCAAAAGAGACAATGTTGCAGCAGGGCTGTGAACTGCGCACGCAGCGCTGCACCAACAATAACACTGCCACAGTGAAGAACTGGACGAGTCAGCTCTTCTCGGAGGCTCGTAAGCTTAAGGCACCACAACTACACT
>NW_014577220.1:395146-396829 GCF_000485595.1 Priapulus caudatus | reverse complement strand
TGTGTGGGTGTGAAGTGCGTATGCGTGCGTGCGCGCGTGCGCGCGCGTGTGTGGGATTGGCACAGCATCCCTACATTCTCCGACCGATATGGATCGCATTGCCCTAAGAAGTTACGGCGTACGAGTGTATGCACCGTGTGCTGTGAGCAGCGAGCTATAGCCTCACCCAGAACGCGCGGGCATGCGGGCACCAGTTCGGCACATGGTTCGGATTCCATCGCAGCCTCCACACAGCTGGCCGTAGTCAATAAAACGAAACCCAAAAACCGTCATGAACAGCTCTCGGCTTAAAACGAGATCTAGGGAAAGACATCTCAAGATGCTCGCATATGTTGGGGAAACGACCAGGCCCGGTCCCTGCGCCTCACTATACCTATAGGATGGACAGCGCAGAGAGGGCAGAGAGAGCCGGAAAGAGAATGAAATGAGGAGCGAGAGAGAGGGGGGGGTAGAGGAAAAGGGGAGCGAGAGTGCAAGAGCGGCGAGAATGTGCGTGCGTAGGGTAATGTATCGTTATAGTCAGTTGCGATATTGCGGCGCGTTGTGGGTGACACGTGTAGGCATGTCACAACCGCGTGCCCTGAGGGTATATATGACCGCGGGACAAGACGCATTATTACATATCACACTCTCGCTATTCCCTCTTTCTTCTCTCTTTCTCGCTCTCTCTCTCTCTCTCTCTCTCTCTCTCTCCTCTCTCTTCTTCCGCTCTATACGCTACCTACCCTCTATACCCTATATATATATATATATATATATATATATATATATATATATTATATATATATATATACATACATGCATGCATATGTCAGAGTGAATAAACGGCGGAGGAGTGGTGCACTCGGCTACACTCCATAGCGGCGCCTGCTGTATTTTAAACCAAGTTGTGTTATTATGTATGGCGCACAGCCACTTGTTTAAAATGCAGAGGTCGCCGCTATTATTTCATGGTAGGAATATTCGAAAACCTGTGCCGTACGTACGTTCTAGCATATATAGCGGCGGACAGTGAATGTGTATTGAAAACCTGATTACGTACGGCGCTCTCTGTTCTATAGCTCAGCTAGGTTTTGCTGAATTACGAATAATAAATCGTGGGTACAGTTTAAGGTGCGAACGTTAGATTTCAAATAATCAAACCTTACACACGCCTTTGTTTTAATTAACTCATTATATATATATATATATATATATATATATATATATATATATATATATGTATGTGAAATATGTGCGTACACGCGTGGATGTGCCTGTATGCATTGTGCGTAGGTGCGCGTACGTGCATATGCGCGCGTGCATCTGTGTACGACTCTGCTTCGTATATGTGAGCTTTATTAGTATATACGGTAAGATTCCGTCTTGCGAAAACTTGTTAAAATTACTAGAACCATTTAATTAAACAATCAGCCGTTCGATTGATCAGCAGGAATAATATTTTGCGAGCGTGGCTTGTTTATTGATATAATATTCAACCAATGGCTGTTCAAACATCAATTTTGCTGTGTAACCAAAAGAGAAATTCCACCCACAGAATTGCCCGAGCCACGCGCGTCCGTCGATCAAGGTGGGTCTCTACTGTACGATGACAATACCATCGTCTCGCCATCACGATCAAATCACACGATCTCGCACCCTGGAGCAAGATATCGTGCAACCATCAAAATTGTGCAAATTCGC
>NW_014577220.1:382677-387112 GCF_000485595.1 Priapulus caudatus | reverse complement strand
GTGTGTGTGTGTGTGTGTGTGTGTGTGTGTGTGTGTGTGTGTGTGTGTGTGTGTGTGTGTGTGTGTGTGTGTGTGTGTGTGTGTGTGTGTGTGTGTGTGTGTGTGCATTACACGCTAAAGATAAACCAATGATATAAAACCAAATGTTGTGAAGCCCGAGGCAACATAGGAATAGAGGCAGTGAACAAGGCAACATAATAGTGGCAAATTCGATGTAATAGTAAAGATATGCTGAACACCGCCTATCTCTGCTCCAACATATCCAGAGTTACACCCGAGAAGATGAATTTATCGCATCTCAGCGCCATCTTTCGGAGCAAAATGCCAGGAAGAGTCATAGAAATGCGATGCGCTGTGAAAAACGACCGAATGACAAGTAATGGCAAAGAACAAGAGCCATATTTCTATAATAATATAAAATAATTGTTTAAAATTTGTTTTATACTTATAAACATATTTATGCAGCTCCTTATCTTTATATGACGGTTTACGTCGGTATTGTATGTATGTACGCCGTTACATGCATGTATAACATGTATATGCATGTTATTCGAATCAGAACTAATTTTAGTAACCACAAGAGGGCGCCAGTTTGCAGTAGCAAACTAGCCACACACTTCGACTTGGTAAGAAGAGCTGTTCTGCTAAAGAAATCGAATCATTGAGTTTTATGTTAATGAAAATTAGTTATGCAAGTCATCTAGCATGGTTTTTAGACACATACATGTTCAAATGACATTTAAACATGTATTTTATGTAAACATGTACATATCCGTGTACATATGTACATGTTGTTACATATCTACATTAATATACACTCATTTTACACACATTCGGTGCCAGAAAATAGATAATTATCCTTGTTTCACTCTTTTGTGGCACTCCGAACACTAACAATATCTTAACTTTGTTGGTTGCAATTTACCCTAACCTTCGTTCTTACACTGCACTTAACCGCATGGAGCAAACATTAATTTCCATTAATTTCTGTGTTTTGTGGACTCATTTCAGAGAGTCATATCTCAGCGCCTGTAGTCATGCCACATTTGAAATTCGGTAGCCAGATAAGGAAAGGGCTCTAAATTATTCATCTAACATTTCAACTCGATCCGTATCTCCGCTGCTCATTAAGGAGGCATACAACAGTAAGCCTCCGCAAATTGTTCACCGTTGCACTATTTCGTATCTAGAAAAAGCCTTTTTTTGCCTTTTTTTTCGCACGAATTCGGCACTAGAGTGCAATAATTTGCATTATGCACGCAAGTTAGATGCCTCGTGGACGTCTAGAAAGCATTAGAAGTAAAATTGGTCTTGTTGTGTATTCGTGACATCCGTCAGGCTGGCGTAGCCACAGCGACCCGGTTCGGTCAAATTTTTGTGTTTGATAAGTGGTGTTCAAGACAACACTTGCAGAACATTCGCATCATTTAGAGCTGGGCAAAACAGTTTTGAGCGGAGCATAGTAGCTATGAATTCTCTGTGTTATTTAACATGGAATAAAGTGTATTTGTTGTGTACAGCTGCTCAGTAACAGTGTGAGTATTTTTAATTAATTTCTGTTTGATGCTTATTCAGTCCTGCTGCCTATGGACGCCCTCTACTGTTGTTCACCACCTTTATTAAACACCTTACTGCGCTTACACAACATACACTTTATTCGTGTTAAATAACTACAGATTCATGCTCTATGCTCCGCTCGAAGCTTTTTGCCAGCTCTATGATGCGAATTTCTGCAATGTTGTTTGAACACATTTCAAACACAAAAATGACCAACCGGTCGCTGTGGCTACGCCACCTGACGGAATGTCACGAATACACAACAAGACCAATTTTACTTCTAATGCTTTCTAGACGTCCACGAGGCATCTAACTTGCGTGCATAATGCAAATTATTGCACTCTAGTGCCGAATTTTGGCGAAAAAAAATGCCAAAAAAGCCCTTTTCTAGAGACGAAATAGTGCAACGGTGAACAATTTGCGGAGGCTTACTGTTGTATACCACCTTAAGCCTGCATGCCCTCCCTGCCTTTTACAAGCTGGTCGCCCTGTTACACTCGACCCTGACTGGCTGTCTACACTGCTATTCTACGGCCTGACTGCCCTCACTGCTATGCAATCGTTACTGTGCCCCCCCCCCCCCGCTGCAATTATGCTTGCCTGTCTGCCATCCTAATATGCTCAAACATGCCTGGCCACACTGCCCTGTCAAATTGCCGCAGCCCCACATTCAATCCTAGTACCCCCCCCCGCCCCAATACCCGGCTTCCAACCCCTGACATTCTAGCGACTACCCTTATTACACGTCCTCTGTCTTCACTGTCTTCCAACTTCCGACCCCAATCTTTGGCTCCTAGCCCATGGCCCCTAATCACCAAGCCCAATCTCTGGTTTCTAACTCCCTACTCCCAGCTCCATGTAACGACCTCCGGCTCTTAGAAACCATGACTACCCTACATCTTCTCGCTTCCTAAGTTTGTATAGTTATGTAAGTTTGTATAGTTATGTAAGTTTGTATCACCGGCACATCTCCCAACCAACGCTTGGCTCCCAACAACACACTGTGGCGCACCCCCACCCCAAATCTCCTGCCCTTAACCCTAAACATTGAAACCCTAGGCTCCCAAACACACACTGAAACATCCCTCACTCCCAAATCCCCTGTCCCTCACCCTCAACATTGAACCCCTTGGCTCCCAAACACACTGGAACATCCCTCAAGCCCAAATCCCCTGTCCCTCACCATCAACATTGAACCCCTTGGCTCCCAAACACACTGGAACATCCCTCAAGCCCAAATCCCCTGTCCCTAATCCTCAACATTGAACCCCTTGGCTCTAAAAATTTACCTATGCTCCCAATCCCTGAGCCCCCGGGCAGCACTTGCGAGTTCGTTAAGCACGTCCATCGGCAAATTAGGCGTGACTGAGCAACGATTGCTGCTGGGATTGTTACCGGGCCTCGCTCCCAGGCTCCCTACCCTCCTCCTCCCCCGCCCACGGAATTAAAGAACCAGCCAGGCAGACATTATTGCACGGTAAACCACTTAAGCCAGGCGATCGAGGCAGCGAGCACCGGCATGGCTGTTCGATTGTTTGGCGGGGGCCAATGTTCTGTATCTTTTCGCTGATTAGTTCGAAAAAAAAAACTTATAATGAAACGGCGGAGAAAACTGGAAGAGTTTTAAACACATCGCCTCCGGATAGCGGTTTAAGCAGGATTTAACAAGATTGCGCGCTCACAAAGCCGTTCAAGAATTCGAGACAGAGATCGTTGATTTTTCGCTATCACTACATGCCCGTAATCATCGATTTTAACCCTTCCGAGAGAAGAATCTATGGGATAATGTTTTACAAAGGTTGGAGGTACGAGTGGAGATACTCCTAGGCGATTGCGCCTTTATCGTATACACTTAATTATAACGACTACTAATTGAAATATTAACATATTCAATTCAATATTAAAAATTTCCGAGTGAAAATAGTCTCTGTATTTTTGGCCGAGGAATTTATTTTTCCTTTAATAATTCTTCTCTTGTAAACAGCTATTCAACATGTGTTCAAGACATATGCTAGATTGTTTTGCTATTCTTGCACCAGGGGGCGGGCCAGCGGGGAGGGTCTTTGTGTGTAGCGAAAGGTGCAACAATGACGCCGCATTTACATATCGTCTGCGAGATCACGCTCGCTCTGCGTAATTACCCTGTAGCGCGATACTGAGTTTGATGAGTCAGTGACGGCGGGTGGTCTAAAAGCGCCTGCTATCCGCATGGCAGGGTGAGCACGTTCGTTCACCATACATTCTACTCATTAACGAATTGTAACATCTTTGCTTGTGTTATTATTGGTTTACCTGCTGTCGCCGCAAGAAAAGTATGTAAAACGCAAAGTGTTGTGTTAACAAGATCCTCCCTCTTTCATGAATAATTATTAGTTATCTGATCATTGCGATTCGGTTGAAAAAATTCGGTCATATATTGAATATGCTCGCCAACGACAGCCATAATTAAACTGACAAAGTCTATTACATTATGCAATGATAATCACGCGCACAGGCTATAATGTAATGAGCAAACGACACGGTGGCACGGTGAAAGGCAAGAAAAACGGCAAGGAAAATATCAAGGTGTTTGCGTGACATAAATCGCAAGAGTGCGAGTGAGAGCGGCAGGGTAAGAAAGGGGGCAGTGAAACTCGAGCGAGTAAGAAGGAGAGCGAGAAAGAGAAGAGAACAATGGAGAGAGGAAGAAGCAAGAGGCAAGTGAGAAAGAGAGAGGGAGTGTGTTTCGCTCGTCTGAGATGACGAACGGCAAAGGCGACACACACGCGCGCGCACACACACACACATACACACACACACACACACACACACACACACACAACTCACACGCGCATGCACAGGTAAGAGAGAAAGAGAGAAAGAGAGAAAGAGAGACCCA
>NW_014577220.1:380462-382667 GCF_000485595.1 Priapulus caudatus | reverse complement strand
GTGACACACACACACATACACACAAACACATGCACACGCACACGCACACGCACACGCACACGCACACGCACACACACACACACACACACACACACACACACACACAACACTAACACGCGCATGCACAGGTAAGAGAGAAAGAGAGAAAGAGAGAAAGAGAGACCCATTATCGACGTCGTCAAGGAGAAAAGCCACAAAATCCTACATTCGCACGAAAGGCGCGGTAATCCCAGTAGAGGAAAACCCGGGCATCCGGAGCCGCGTATAGGATTCTCTTCCGCCAGAAAATTACCCTGTTTTCAATCATCGCTGAATTTCGACGAAGCGCGCCATTGTCCTAGGGCTCGCCGTGAATAGGGTAATGTTTCATTGTAGCGCTCACGCAGGAAATTAGCACACCGGTGCGATCACAATACTTGCCTTTGATTCTTACCTCTGCCGCTGGAGAGCTGTTTAATGTATCATATTAAGATGACAACGGGTGTCGAAATAATACGCACCGCATCGTGGAAGCGCTGAAGACGCGGTGTGCGCGTATATCTTACATATAGACGCACACAGAAGAGCTCGCACGAAGAAACCATATCAATGTTATCACAGATTTTCTACCCTTTTCAGTGTAGGCGCGAATGCGTCGGTGTGTGTGTGTGTGCGCGCGCGTGTGTGTGTGTGTGTGTGTGTGTGTTTGCGTGCGTGCGTGCGTGCGTGCGTGCGTGCGTGGGTGAAGAGAAAGAGCGGTTATTAAAATAAAGTATGAGATGTACTTTTTTTTTATACACGTAGCACTTATCATCTGTACCTGAATCATGTCAGACGTGCTGTTTATTACACTGGGCCGCACTACATTCAAATGTGTGGCGATGTGGCACTTAACATGGTATTTACAATAAATGTATTGTAATTGTGCATACTTCTAAATATAACATATTGCCAGCCATATACGCCTTTTGCTAGGAACATTTCCCAGGCGACAACCAATTGCCTAGGGTGGCGGCGAAAACTGTGTATATATGCAGAAATAAGAAATCTACGTGTCTTGGTACAATATATTTGCAAGTACGATAAGGCGAAATCGGTAATGTGTCAATATGTTCGAGTTATGGAAAAATAGTGCATAATCATTATCACGATAAACGGCCATCGAATCGGTTGAACGTGAGTAAGAGGTGTTGCCTTACGAACACCAACGGAAATACATATATAAGCTAGCTGAGAGGCGATTGCACAACTAAACTGCATAATGCTCTTGCTACATAACTTGGTAAATATTCCTCCACTTTGTCTTAGGTGATTTTCAACGACATACCTATATGCGCATACTCGCATACGCCCACCCACACAAGCACATGCGCTCTCATACACACATGCACCACAAGCGCGCAGAGGCACAAGCCCCCGCACATCCACGCATGATTTGTGTGTACATAAAAGTATAATACTCGAGCGATAACTCGTCTTCTTTCATTCACTTTCTCTGTTTCTTCCTTCCTTTTTCTCTCTATCTCTCGCTCGCTCCTGTATGCCAACACGTAAAGCTAGCTATATGCATGTTTGCCCTCTAACCGGCAACTTAATCCTTTTTCGGTTTCGGTGAGTGGCGTGCAGCCGGCATTGAGGCAGTGTTAGCTTAGCTGTTCATTCCCTCAGTGCGTTCGTGACTGGAATAAGCGTCAGCGCGTTGTGATGTTTAGCGAGCGCGGAGACGTTATGAGACGAAGTGTTCTCCGCATGATGATACCAGCTATATTCTGCAGAACTGAACGTCATCCCTGCATCCGTAGCCGCAGTGGCAGTAGTAGAGGCAATCGCACAAAGCGGTCTTACCTAAGAGTAGTAAAAGCAGACGATATTAAGAGTAGCAAGGAAATAATGACGCAACTAGGTGTAGTTGTGAGAGTTGTAAAGAAGTGAAAAAGTAACCAGGCAGTAAGGTCATTAAAGAAGTAAAGAAGGTAACAAGTTGTTGTAAGAGTACGAAGGAAGTGAAGACAGGTAGTCGCATGAGTATTGAAGGAGGAAAGAAGTAAGTCGGTAGATAAATAATGACGTGAGGAGGTCTTTGCGTCTCGTACTAATCCAAGTAAGTCATGCACGGTTCGCTCGTGTATACAACAACCGGTGTTTTCAGCAACAGTGAACAACTGTTTGTGATCTACAACATGATCGTTAACAACTCAGTAATTAACACATAATCTTGATTGATAT
>NW_014577220.1:365856-378356 GCF_000485595.1 Priapulus caudatus | reverse complement strand
CAAAACTATAATGCTAGCGTTAAGAAGAAAGCATGCATGATACTGGTTAAAACCGTTTTTTCTCTCATATATGTTGCACGCGAGGTGAGAGTCTATTAATGAGTATCGGAACATGAAAGGATGTGTGGATATGTAAGCTGAATGTCATTATCAATAATACAAACATCAGTATGATGACATTCTGGGGACGAACACCAGTAAACAACAGCCGATATATTTATTTTGTATCAACAGATTCTCAAATCGTGCGATCTACTTGTGTACATCTAAACCATACTGTTAATCGTAACCACGGAGCGTGTTCCTGAGATGCATTTTTATATTCTGCTGTAAACGTGGAATTTCGTGCGTAAAACTGCAGACAATATCGTAAGTAATGGCGTTGCACCTACGCGTTTGTACACGCCTGTTCAATATGCAATACTTTATCCATAGTCTACATAAATCGACATAAAATTTCTTGTAAACTGATTCAGCTGTCAGAAACGAGTATTTCTTTATTTTTTAATCACATCGTCATATTTTATCGCGACTATAAAACGAAACTATTAAACAATCACGTTACGAAAAGAAGAGAACGTCACGCGCGTGGCACGCGCTAAGTGGCCGCGCCATCACTTGTGTACCACGCAGCTTTGTCCGCTCGACGCGCCAATAATTGCTTTTTCACAATAAAAATGTTTTCCCTCCGCGCTATAGTCCTGCCGCGCGACGCATCCTCATCCACGCCGTAGAATTGCCATCTAATTACTTAAGAGGCGAAGGCGTTTCGTTACCTCATGCATATATTGCTGAGCCACCATGGCTGCCAGCATCCGTGCGTGTCAGACAGGCAGGCATTACGCGTGCACGCGCGGGACGTAACTTGACGCGACACGTCTAAACCAATAAAGCTCCATTTACATCCTACTTAGTAGGAAAGAACCTCTCGCCCATGCAGGAAGTCGCACGTGAAAAAATATAACGCCGTGCTGTTAAGAAAAGAATTTTTCCCGTGGTGGTTAGGATCACCCTGTGCTACATAAGAGGACAGATGGCGGTTGTGGTCTTGTTGGTAGCTATGCGAACTCGGAAGGTCGCTGATGTTAAAGTCATTGCGTGTTGTCGACGCTGGCTGTTAATGATAGGTGCATAGCGACTGTGCGTGCGACATATGCGACATCTCGATATTCGAGTGCTGTTAGAATCGTCCGGGCGTTGCGGAAAACGTTTACGGATATTCAGGTAATCATCGCCAGGTTTGGCCCGATTGAAAACCTCGACGGCGCCGAACAAAGACTTCGAAAGACAATAATTCAAACGATTAACTTTTCTAAACAGTGAAAAATCCGAACGCGCGAAGAAAATTCAACACCATATGGCATTCGCCAATTGCAGCTATTTAAAATTTATACGAAATTTTAGAAAGACAAAATGCTAATCTCGTGCCAGCACAATGGATACAAAGCGCAGTACGCTTCCGTGCTTCTGGTCGCGTGCAAGCTATCGTTAGGTGTGTTGTCATCGCAGGCAAACGGCACTGTTGTGTAGCAGACGAACTAAATAATGGGTGGCCGGGGAGCGGCGGCTTGTTGCTGCGAATGTCAACTGCCGCTGGAATGACGTTTCGTTCGTCCGCCTGGATGGGTAAAGCGTTTGTTATTGCTGATTAGAAGGAGCACGCTGTCCGAACATTTCACGCCAGTGCAGGTTTTTTACGTATAGCGACGAGCAGATATACCGAATAAATCGCACAGCCTCTCTCTCTCTCTGTTCTGCTCTACTTCTCTTTTCATGCTCTGCTCTCTCATCATCTCATCTCTTGAGCGGCTCTCCGTCTCTGCTGTCTCTCTCGCGCGGTCAAGAGCGGCCTCTTGAGCTTCTCTCTGCGCTCTGCTCTCTCGTCTTTTGATCTCTTCTGCTCTGCTGCTCTCGTCAGCGAATTCTCGTCTCTTCGTCTCTCTCTTCGGAGCGCTTCTGCAGTCTCTCTCTCAAAGTTCCGTACATCATCCAGTCTTGTATCTCTCCTTAGCAGAAAGACAGTCCTCGGACTCTTATCATCGCAGTTCTCTCTCTACTTTCTCTCTCTCTCTCTCTCTCCGCTTCTCTCGCCTCTATAATAATTATATGTGTGTGTGTGTGTGTGTGCTGTGTGTGTGTGTGTGTGTGTGTTGCTGTGTGTGTGTTGTGTGTTGTGTGTTTGTTGTGCGTGTGCCGTGTGTTGGCGTGTGGTGTCGTGTGTGGTGTGCTGTTGTTGTGTGTGTGTGTGTTGTGTGTGTGTGTGTGTGTGGTGTGTGTGTTGTGTGTGTGTGTGTGTGTGTGTGTGTGTTTGTGTGTGTGTGTGTGAAACAATAAATATATGCCAAATTTAGACTCCGATAATCAATGAACAATGACTTCAATGAAGTCAGCGTAATTAATTTGATCTTTGAGCCATTTTAAAATACAATGGAATAAAGTTGCTCATGCTTGCACATACGATAGCTATTTTCCAAGGGTTTTTAACGCTAATGTCCTCTATAGCATGTGCTTGCTTGCTTGCTTGCGCGCTATTCGTAGTCAATTTGCTGCACAGTGCTGCCGCCATGGCTGTGCGGTACAAGACGCCACTAATGGCATCTGCAAGATAGATTCGATAGGTGAGCATGCTTTGTCGGAAAGCGCCGTATTATCTCACCTAATCAAATGTAATCTAATCTGGCATAAATCTAGTCATCAAGGAGTTTGCTGAGAAGCCGTCAATAAATATAAAGACGAAGAAATCAAAAGGCTCCAAAAATTGAAGCTAAAGGATGAAAAAGAAGAAGAAGAAGAAGCAAAATAAAGTTGATGAAATATTCTGATAAAGAAAGAATAAGCAGTAGAAAGAAACAACAACATTACTGATAAGAAACGGTAATAATGAATAAAAAGAACAATGCGATTACAGTGATAATGTTGCAGTTTTGTTTTAGTTGTTCTGGTGGTGTTATTGCTGGTGGAGTTTGCGGAATAAGTTATGGTAGTGGTGGTAGCAAACCGAAATGAATCTATTTAAACGACAATTTCAAATGCTTTGCAGCCAACCCCATACTAATCGGTTCGGTAATAGATTACGAATTGGCAAACACGCGTATGATCGCATTGTGAAGGTTGCATCAACCTTCGGACCGCCCAAGCGAAATGTGATAGGCTATAATTTGGATCCCTACGTGCTCTATAGAAACCTACTCTGATCATGCCTGCCTAGACGCACCGGGTATGTAATTATAACAGGTATAATATTGCAGGCTGGGCCTATATTTACAGGTCAGTTTGTGTGCGTCGTTTAGCTGTGCCATCCCACCTCGTTGCGAACTGAGTGGGGCGGTTCTAGTTTTACTATACCTTCAAAAGCCGTCTAGAGGATCCTTGTGTGGATGTAGAATTACTGCGACTTCGGTAAACAGAAGGTGATTGTGCCACTCCAAACACACCTACTGAAACTATTCAAGACGGCGCAAACGGTTGTCTACAGATGGGGGTATCAAGTCCGCCTATTTGGTGTGGCGGAGGCAGATGTAGTGAGTGAGCCCACGGCTGTATTCATGGGGCACGGACGCGACTGAGGCTAAACCGTACAAACACGACTGCCTAAGCCTTCTGTCAACCCGTATAAACATTTACACAGTGCTTCTTTAACTTGGCGCATATTTCCAGACACGCGGATAAGTATCTTCTGTCAGCCCGCTGTCGTCGCGGTTCTGCTTTTCACCAACAATGTATTAATGAACACCTGGCAGG
This sequence comes from Priapulus caudatus, assembly GCF_000485595.1. Classification (NCBI taxonomy): domain Eukaryota; kingdom Metazoa; phylum Priapulida; class Priapulimorpha; order Priapulimorphida; family Priapulidae; genus Priapulus; species Priapulus caudatus. The sequence continues at coordinate 374,615 of NW_014577220.1, read as the reverse complement.
CTTGTAATCACGATATCCCAACAAGCTTTTTATTTGACATCAAGCACATACTCGGTAAACACTTGAGCACACAAACCACGCCGCATTAATGCTCGCCTGACATTAAGTATGCCTGATATTGTGGATTAAATTCCTTCCACTGCGAACACTTGTCAGAGCTCGAAGATCGTCCTCGGCCTGTAATCTGAATAGAAACGTATTTTATAATCGCTAAATGTATCTTTTTCGTCGTATATCATAACAGCTGTGGGACGGGATTAGTCGCGGGCGCAGGTAAGGGCTAACGAGCATAAGGCAGCGCTGCTAATCTTAGAGGTGTCAGGATGAGAATTACTGCCAGCTTTCTGCAGCTATTTAGCGCACATCTCCAACCGGGTTGTTGCTCGTAAGGGCGGGTCCCCGGCTGCGAATTAATCTTACAGCCGCAGCGCGCATAGTTGTTACACCTTTTTGTCGACTCAAAGATTCTGATACATGCGAATGTGTGCAGCGAGTATATGCGGGTGCGTGTGTGTGGGGGAGGGAGTGAGTGTGCGCGCGTATGTAGCCTATATGCGTGCGTGCGTGTGTGCGTGTGTTCGTGTGTACGTGCATGCGAGCATTACATCGGTGCGAGCGTGGGTACGGGCGCGCGTGCGTGTGTGTATGCGCGTATGTTTTTTTATGTGCGTTCGCGCGCGCGTGTGTCTGCGGCATATATAAGTGTACGTGTACGCGAGTGAGCGTGTTTGAGTTGCTCATACATTCCTTGTAAATGTCTCTTAGTGACGTAATTACTGAATTGATCGGGTTTTTTCTTTCTCATTATTCGAAGTAGAATGTTCGTGTCCGTGATCGCGCCACATGTGAGAGACAAACCTTGGAACTATGGTCCAAACCATTGTCCCCGTCGGGGTGTTCCCATTGCTGACAAAACTGTCGTAAAAATAACCATTTGTTACCAGAACGGTATATGTAAGGTTCGATCAGCGTGGGAAAGCTGCAGCCTCGTACAATACATCAAACTCCTGTCGGTGGTTATTTGATCCTGACTATGTGCATATTAAGCGCAATGCGAATGCATTTCGCTGTTAAACGCGCATCGAATCGAAGATAGGGATAGGCGACTTATTTAAATTTTCTCTAAATTATTCATATTTCCACTTGAAGAGCAGCTTTTTGATCGCCGCCCGCCGGCGGATTAGATCGGATTTGCGATATTGCGAAGAATTTATGAAACGCTTTATGAATATTATCGAAAAACAGATGTGTTTTATTCGGTGACAAAGCGATATTGACGTGCGCAAAACCGCCCGCAGTCTCCGCAAAAAATCAATAAAAACGTACAAATAGCAGCAAAAGGAACTACGGATAGTGTTAACGGGCAGCATGAGATCCTGACGTGGGCTGCATGCATGTGCAACTCTCTCCAATAACTCACACTGCCTCATCTACAACTTTAACTCCGATCGTTACACGTAATTTATATTCGCACAAAAACATTCAATTCGTCGATCATGATAATATATCTACTGCTGCGTTTTCTCCATTTGAGTTTTTTTTTTTAAGAATCGGCTGAACATACACACAGACGCACGTATGCATTCACGCAGGCACACACACACACACACACACACACACACACACACACACACACACACACACACACACACACACACACAAGGCAATTATCGCAACAGTAACGTATAAACTTACGAGTGAAATGCAAGCGGCGTAGGATTGACGTCTAGTGAATACGTTGATATAGGGGGCACGTGTGTGAATTGAACGAGATATAATCCCCCGCACAGACCGGCCCGGGCAGACATAATGATGCACCTATTCACCATGTTTCGCTGCCAATCTGTAATCCGGTTTTCTAGCAGAGTTAACCGCAGCAGTAACAATTTTCCACTAAGCCGCGTGTACGCGTACGATGATGACGTATAGGGCGCGTCATAATCCGCCTAGCCCGAACCGATATAGGAGCTTCTCTATACTCCGTATATACGCCCGTGTGCTTAGGTAACTAGCCTGAGACCGAATGACTGTGCCTGAATCTTCGATAACTGCGTGTTTAATTAAGGGATGGCGGTTGTCGCGCACGGGCGGACATATGAGGGCTATTTTAGAAATTGAGATATTAAACTAGAAATTATTAACTAAAATAAATAAATTAAACTAAAATAATGTTAACCTAAAGTAAAATAATTAAAAAACTATTGTAGAAATCGAGATATAAAACTAGCGAATTCCGAACAGAGCCAAGGTAGATAATGCGTGTGTATAAATTATTATGAGTGCGTCGTGAACGCATGTCGCCACTTGGCCGCCAACCCAGCTGTGAAGCAGTTGCCGCTGCCGCCCTCCTGCACATGTTAAGCATTGAATTTCGTGGGAGGAGACGTATTGATCTAGCGGCTAAGTGGGGACCTTACACTGCAGGCTATAATAATATTAGAGAAAATATCGACGTGCGGGTCAAAGATGAAAATGCATCGCCGGTTGGAGCCATGGTTGAATTTCAATTTTCCATCATTTAAAAAAAAAGTATTTTGCGAGGTCCGGCCTTTTCACCTCGAGTTTTCTTCTTGTACATTCTCAAGGTCTTAAGCCACACACACATATATATATATATATATATATATATATATATATATGATAATTGTAATATTGTTATATTTAAAAATATCGGATATTGTGAAGGTGGTAACCGCTAAATTATTATTATCATCAATTTTTATACTGCCTTATTTTCATGTGCGCACATATAGATCAGCACCTCATATCCTTTGTGATATATAATAGATATCGATAGTTTCATTTACCTATGTGTATCTATCAAATAACTGTTACCGTTACGTATTCATTAACACAAGTTTTATATTACTCTCCTTTCAAGTACAAACATATTTATCAACATCTTTTTTTGTTAAATTTAATAGATATCTATAGTTTTATTTACCGGCATGTTTCTATTAAATATTTAGACGTTTCTTAATTAAGCAACCGAATACAAAAGAAGATACGTCTAAAATGGCATAGGCCAATATACAAACACACTACTAAACTCAGTGGATTACATTATATTAAGAATTCATGTAAACCTCGCATGTATGCTTGATACAACAACAATAAATGAGCCGCCATTATTGAGGTTATGATTAGCAACTTAAGCACACGCGCACAAAGCCTAACGGAAATTGCTGGTCCACACAAATTACACGTAGTTACACTCTCGTACGCGACCAGCGAATAATGGCGGCGAATAATAGGCCAAGCATATTACGTAACAGTACTGTGTCGTCCCCATCACACGTGTCCCAATTAGCCGTTAACACAAGAGCATTTATAGAGGCTAGAGACGCGTATTAACCGCCCGTCTGCCCAGATATGTATATGCATGTAAATAATTGCACTAAGTAAGGAAATGGAAATGAGTACCTAAGTATGAAATTATTATCTACTTACCGAGATATTTATAGCGTATAGATAGCGATATCGTATTACCGTGAGCAAGCGGAAGTAAATAATCAGGATGTGTGGTTGCACCTCCATATACGCGTGAATACATAAAGTATGTTTCTATAATTATTCTGAAAAAGTCTCGCCTCAATGTGCCGGATATCCCACCACGTCCTGAAACTATAATCGTGTTACTGCATGTGTACGAATTTAATTGGAGTTTTTCCACGCCAATATTGTTTCGTCTACATTCTTTGAAGCTCTCTCCTGAAATCGCTTACTGGTCTTCACATCAGCGTCTCTATATGTTTCCCATAGAACGCTAATGATGCGGGATATTGCTGAGCTTTGTTACGCGTGTAGAACACAAGACGGGAGACGAGAGCAAATGCAACCGTGTAGCAGTTACACAACGCTCTCAATCTTAGGCATGTTGACATAATGTCGACTCCCTCCCTCTCTCCCGTGGGATGCATCCGCGACAGGCCCACAAACGACTATTAATGAAGAGAAGCCCGTCGCTCATTAACTTTTCAAACCCTGTCACCACACGTGCGCCGCGTTGGTCAGCATCTAATGCGGCTAAATAGAGCACGGGTCCAGTAATGTGTTGTAAGCACAACACGGCCACAGGGCGGGTCAAACACAGGCATGCATTATACACGCGGCGCGCGGATATACAGATATAGAGCAGCAGCGTGCTCCTCATCCCCTAGTAGGATCGCATCTTCCTCTGCGTCCTCATCAGTACCAGATGTGCGCGGAGGAAACGAAACGCCTGCGTTAATTAATAACATTAGTGGCTGGCAAATTCGACACTGTTGTCAGTTGCACAATTATCATTTGGCGCCAAATTGATACACTGGCACCCGCCTAAAATAAGACGAGTCTAGCGTCGGCCGAGATAGAAGTGACTTATAGGAAATGACTATAGAGGAGGAGCCTCAGCAGTGTGTGGCAATCCCTCGTTGTCTCCATCACACGCAACTCCTTTCTCGTTCTGCGGTTCACCCCGAGTTTAATATTACGCCGTCGCGCTGCAACAGAATCGGGTCAATAATTGAACTTGTCACGTATCACATCGACTGTGAGAGACGCGTGAAACCGAAGAATGAGCGCTGTGTCTTCTATTCAGCGCATACAAAAATTACCCTTATCGATACGGACCGATCCTCCATCATGCCGTAGTTGCTAGAATCGCCTTAACGTTTGAAGCAAAGAATGTTTCCCATTTAACCTGCGTATCAAAAGGTAAATCAAAAGAACGCAACAATCCATTTCAGAATCGCGCTTATCTGGCCCGGATTGGTAATCGCTACCCTACGAGTTGAATGCTCCCACACTAGACCTCAATGCGGCAAGTCTAAGCCGGCGAGAACGCAAGTAGAGGCCGGCCGAACTTATCTGGGTTTCATCTGCAGGGTAATGCTCAACTCTGACAGCTGCATGAAAAGCCGCGCGCTGTTGAAGCGATGTGCGCTGACAGACCAATTGTTGCTCCGTCAGGTGCGCTGCATTCCTGATATGCAAGGACACAACCTATTATCGGCCGCATTCGCCTGCTAGTTACTTTTATCTGTTGTCAAGCGACTGAGTGAGACACTGTGACGGTGTGTGCCGATAAATGACGGCAAACAGCAGGACACATGGCACTGATGCCATCAAGGACGTAAGTGCGGCGGTCATGCGTGTTTTGCAACCATGCAGGTGTCGCTGTCATCGCTCTAACTCGGCCAGACTAGCAACGACAGAGAGTGCGGTAACACAACGAACTAAACACGTGTAAAAGCTAGCTTATTGCGTCACTACATAGCTACATGACACTATCTACTGCATCTGTAAACTAATCTGAAATATCAAACACAATGTTATATGCAGTCCACGTCACTGCAATATCGGTGATATTTCATCGTGATCACGGGAAGATCGGCAGAGCGGGAGTGCGGTTAATATCTACGGATAACGTGTGAGGACTGGATCTCTCTCTCTCTCTCTCTCTCTCTCTCTCTCTCTCTCTCTCTCTCTCGTTTCCTCTTTCTCTCTCTCTATTTATCTCTATCTATCTATCTATCTATCTATCTATATTATTTCTAATTCTATGCTATCAATCTATCTATCTATGTCATCTATCTATGCTATCTATCTATCTATCTATCTATCACTATCGTATCTATCTATCTATCTATCTACATCTATTTATCTATTAATCTATCTATCTCTAATCTATCTAATCTATCTATCTATATCTATTCTATCTATCTATTGCTATACTATCTTACTAGCTCATCTATCTATCTATCTATCTATTATCTAGTCTATCTATCTATCTAATTTCTATCTAGTCTATCTATCTATTCTATCTTCTATCGTTATCACTATCTATCTATTTATTCATCTATTATTCTATTCTACTCTTTATCTATCTATCTTATTCTATCTATCCTATTATCTATCTATCTCACTATCTATCTATCTCTATCTATCTAATCTATTATCTATTTATCTATCTATCTATCTATCTATCTATCTATACTATTTATCTATCTATCGATCTTATCTATCTATCTTATCTATACTATTCTATCTATCTATCTATCTATATTTGTACCCTATCGTATCTATCTATCTAATCTTATCTATCTAGCTAGCTAGCCTATATCTAGCTATCTATCTATCTATCTATCTATCTATTCTATCTATCTATCTAGCTATCTATCATCTATCTATCTATCTATCCTATCTATCTATCTAGCTAGCCTAGCTTTAGCTAGCTAGCCTATCTATTATCTATCTATTCTATCTATCTAATCTCTGATCTATCTAGCTGGCTAGCTAGCTATCTAGCTATATAGCTATCTATCTATCTGTCTATTCGTCTGTCTGTCTCGTTCTCTTTTTTCTTCACCCTTTTATTTTTTCCAAATTTTCCTGCTCTCTCATTCCCACGCTCTTTCTTACTCTCGCTTCCCCCCCTCTCTCTCTCTCTCTCTCTCTCGCACGCGCCCTCTCTTCTTCTCTCTCTCATTCTATCCCTACTCATAATAATAATACTAGTAATATAAAGGTCTTATCAGCGGAAAAAATCGGCTTGCCCTTCAATGGAACGAGCGAGCGCGGCTTTTATACACACAGCGCCTAATCCGCACTCACTCACATTATCATAATGTTGCCGTGGCTTATTTGATAAAACATAAAAGCGTTTAATTCAGGCGCGCATCAAAACGGATGTTAGTGTGCTTAATGTGCTGCCGACGTGTCTAACTCACGCAACAAGGTAAATGTTCACCGCCGCTCTCGCATCGGCTTCGTTAGAACACATGAAATAACCGTGTTTTTCTCGCCCTGCATGGATTATGTGGAATCGCGATGAGAAGAAAGGCATAATGAAGGCGTAAGAGCAGCTCTATAGAGACAAGCCGGCAGAGGGAGAGACAGACAGGCAGGCAGACAGGCAGACAGGCAGACAGACAGACAGACAAACGGACGGACGGACGGACGGTCGGTCGGACGGACGGATGGACGGACAGACAGACAGACAGACAGACAGAGAGACAAACCGACAGACAGATGGACATACGGACAGGCGGACAGATAAAAAGATGGACAGGCATACGGGCGATTTAGACAGGCTGGTAGACGGAGAAACAGTCATGACCATTCCATCGTGTGTGTAGGAGCATCGACGGTCCAATCTTCGCTTTAATTACAGATCTACTCGAAATCAACTCGTTTCTATTTTTTTGTGTCGAAAAAATTAGATGCAGCCCCCGATAGCGCTCTACGCTGTAATGCGACCTGAAAGGTATTTGTTAAGTCATCGTTAAACGGAGCGGTAGGCATATTGGTAGTGTGTACAGGTTCGTCAGAAACCCTATACGATCGCCTAGAATGGTTTAACATACATCTGTCATGTTACAGACGCGTGCACAAAACATAAAAATACTCCGAGCGTGGTCGGATAAATAATTTTGTTGTCTGTGACTTTTCGTTTAAAACTGGATGACTTATGAGAGGTCGTGTCCGGTAATTTAATAATACATTCAGCCACCTGGCTTTTTCTACACAAAAGCAGCAGCGTATTGTCCGCAACTCATTGATAATCTAACAGGTCCTTGATTACTGATGAAGTCTCGAATAATTTCCCCGCATTATGTAGAGCTAAATTTTAAAACGGACAATACCGCCGATATATTTATAAAAAAGGAAGTTATCGATAATTGCCATCGGTTTCATTCACTTCGTATCTCGTCGTGCTGTTTAACAACTCCCCATGTTTTGTGCTCTGGAAAAAGTTTCGCTATAATGGTGATCGCAACGGTACTGACCGCGATGTTATTGCATTAGGTCGAGGACAATACGCATTATGCGCGCGCACACTACGCAAGCGTTAAACAACAGGAAGCATCCTTTGTCGCCGGTGACACGGGGGCCGCCGCCGGCCCCACCTGGCATGTTAAAAATCAAGCGCGTTTTATGCGACCACAATGGCATCTAATGAAAATCAAGGTAAAAAATTACGGGATGATTGACTCGCGTGAGTGTCGCTGCCGCGATAAACCGAGCGTCGTCGCCGGGCACGCAACATACGTCGGCATAACGCCGGTAGATAAGGCGAGCCCCCTCCAATTCTCCGCATTGAATTTTATTTCGGGCAGTCGTTATCCGTCGAGTCGTCTTTTCCGGTTGTTTTATTCGTTTCTGACAAATAGGCATCGCAGATGAAACGCGAGGAGATGAATAGGAGGAGAAAAGAAGAGCAGTCGGCTATTGTTTGCGCACAATTTGTCGCACAACGAAGACCACCTGCTACGATAGCGCTCGACGGCGAGAAGGAAGGAACGCCAAGCTTCAGTATGACTCTAGTGCCGATGTAAAACATGGAATAGAATAGACAACTGTACGCGTGTAACTGACTGAGAGGCAAAAATCGATGTGCAGTTTTATCCCCCCACCCACCAAAAAAAACCTCACAGGCAAACGTCAAGCAAGTATGATAAAATCGGACGATTGAGTTCTCGCAGATTACGGACTGTGCATGACGACAGCGCGTCACGGTTAACCCTCACTCACGCATCAACCCGCGACAAAATACTGCAAAATGTCAGCTGCAATTTACAGCAGGCAAGTTTGTCGGCTGATTACGCCTGGTTCGGTGTCCGAGAGTCGATTTTGAAACCGCTACAGGAGAACAATCACACAGAAACTTGATGCCATATAGATTTTTCAATAAAACACTATATATGCGTATATGAATAGATATATACATAGAGAGAGAGAGAGAAAGAGAGAGAGAGAGAGAGAGAGAGAGAGAGAGA
>NW_014577220.1:363663-365481 GCF_000485595.1 Priapulus caudatus | reverse complement strand
ACTATACTATACTATACTATACTATACTATACTATACTATACTATACTATACTATACTATACTATACTATACTATACTATACTATACTATACTATACTATACTATACTATACTATACTATACTATACTATACTATACTATACTATACTATACGTTTTACTCGACATGGAAATATGACACAAGGAATGTTGTGCCGTGGACCCAGACTCCGTGGGATTTTATACGTTAAACGTGGGTTTTCGAGCTCTCTATACATCTGCGTGTGCTATGACGTGTAATAAAGGTCACAAATAAATGTTGGGTGTTGCCACATATGGCTTATAAACGATCGCATGTCATGTTTGTTATTATGAACTTGTGATGATCTGTGAACTTCCAGCGAGTTACACACGCTTATATATATGACTATTAAATCTTAGTAACGAGATCTGTGCATGGGAGCGTACGTGAGGGGCATTCACTGCGCTACACTACAATGTATTATACTACTATATACCACACTACAATAAACTACTGTGCAACGTACAACACTACAATATACAGCGCTACGATATAGCACACTACAAGCTACTACACTACAATATACCACGCTACAATACGCCCCAATATAATGTACCACGCTACAATAATTCAAATGACAAATAGATTTACTATCACCTGCTTTCGGCTGATGCGAGATCTTCCGTTAGACACGGATAATCTCTATAGATCATCTTATTCTGTGACCGTTGTCTGTGTGATGGTGGCGCCAATAAAAAAAAGACACGTCTATTAAACATAATATACCACATCTCATGCACAATGCATTGATAGCCAAACGATATTTATACAAATATGCAAGACATCTAGCTGAGAACACTATACCACGGGGCATATCGACGATAATCATATATCGTAATAGCATATCACGATGTAGACGTTTCGCGTTGTTATAGCTCTGAAATGATACTTACATAATTATATCAGGAGTGAATAATAATAGATCTATTATTAGAATCTATTATTATTCCCTCCTGATTATATATATACTATATCTTCTCGGTGCCCTTCACCTAGGCCCGTCCGTCGGTTGCTCCTGTCTTAGTATTCACCCTGATCGTTTTTGCAAGCGCTAGATGTGCGTTCCCAAAAAAACATACAGCAGCGAGCAGCTTGTTTTGGATATTGAAACGGTCGCCCTGGTTAGCATCACCGCTGTTTGTGGTTCCATCGCTGACAACGCATCTCTGCTAACAACGTATCGTTCTCTTGCTCTAACCCGTTCCTCGTAAACACACTGTCAATCATCGAACAGACGAGGCAAAACATCGGCGTATCGTTTTCCCGCCGGGATGCATCATGCGAGGTAAACCTTCCCCAGGCGCTTCCACATATAGTTCATTACACGTATACAGAGCAGATATATATATATATATATATATATATCAAGTATATATATATATATATATATATATATATATATATATATAGTCGTGTGTGTGTGTGTGTGTGTGTGTGTGTGTGTGTGTGTGTGTGTGTGTGTGGTCATTATCCGGTTAACAGCCTTATGCAATTGACCCGAGGGCCTTTTGAAAGACTCGCCACTAAGAGCCCTTCAGCGACGGCAGAAATGCTTCGGGACCTTTGTCAAACTTGTCGGAGACGATGACAGCGGTGGCGAGCTCTCATGGCCCGATGCAAACACACCTGGTGTATGTTACATCGCATGTCGCCCCCGCGCGCGCGCACACACACACACACACACACACAACGACCACACCACACACACGCACGCACCGTGCGATACGGATCTCACTCTCGCCGCATGACGCGCGTGTTC
>NW_014577220.1:357329-363653 GCF_000485595.1 Priapulus caudatus | reverse complement strand
GACGATGGTTTAACTGAGCCCGGAATTTCAATGGCGGCTTTCATCGCCGGTCTCGGCGCCGTTCAATTCACGGCCAGCGACTGAAAGCCAGCGTTGTGCTGTGTCAGCGCCTGTCTCTGGCAGCCCAACGACGAAGCAAACCGCGTTGAAAGGTTAACACAAAACGCCATTTTAGTTAAGTATATTAAATCCCTCCTTGTTCTCTTTCATGCGAATTCAATGAGGCGGGGGTGCGCAAATGGATACTCTCGGATTAACGATCGGTAATATGTAATTTAGATGAGGGTTGGCGGCCACTTCATGCCTCTTAAGTACGCCTGCGTGTATATCATGTTCCCACAATACACTCCGCCAAACTCGCTACTTTATTCACCAGCCGCCTAACAGCTGACAAGGGGGAAACGTATCACCTGCAAGCACGACTGAGCCGCGTACAATCGCATACGAGGTGAGCAGTCATGCCTTTACTGCATGCTATAGCCTCAGCGAATACGACCACACCGTCTGAGTGTGGGTGTGTGTGTGTGTATTACACTATCCACGCGCTTACTTTCTCCGCACCGAGGCATCTTAATGACATGGTAAGTACGATGCTAAGTAGGTTCAGTGCTTTCGCATTAAACGCCCTCAATCGTTGACATCACTGAATCATGCGCGCGCGTCGCGGTGACGTCATCGCGTATCTCAGCACGCGTTAATAAACCGCATTTCACGTGATCAACGAGCGTCATCGGCGCGATGGAAAACGCGGATGCTGTTTTTCTTATCGACAGCTGTGTAATAATAATTATAAGTGTGAAAATAATCACGACCTCCTTTTTTCGGTGTCGTGAGCGCAGCCTTCGCATGAACAGATTTCACCTGGGGCACGCAGCCACGCACGTACGGCTATTCTTCGTGCATTAAATATCACGGTGTCTTGTATGTGTGTGTGTGTATGTGTGTGTGTGTGAGTGTGAAGAAAGTGTGTGTATACGTGCATCCTCAGTGTTTTTCTACCCACACTTTTCACGAACCGCGCGCGATAACGGCGCCTCTCCCTCTTCGAGATTTGTTTGCGTTGATCATCAATCGTGCATAATTAATCGCGTTAATGATGAAGACGCCCGCGCGCCGGTGTGCGAGAGACTTGGGCTCTAATAGCGCGAGGTCAGTCACCGCTGGCGATGGCTCTACGAATAAAGACACGGTGCATAAATACACACATCGCGTATCGTTAGATGAACGTACGTAGTAGACTGCCTAATGCAGAATAATAATGCAGAAATTAATACATGCACCGTAGCGTCAGACGTAGGGGAATAACTAACATAGAAATAAATACGTGTATTTTTGTGTGTGTGTGTGTGTGTGTGTGTGTGTGCCGCTTAACATATTAGATTCACTATAATGTAGAACTACGTACGTGCATTGTAGAGCTAAACATAGTGGTACTAACTAATCACAATGAACTAATACATTTATTTTATTTTATTTTGTTCGTGCTAACTAATACAAAAATGCGCACGTGCACGGTGGCGCGTTACATAGTAGCAAGAGTAGATAAATAACATAATATGTTATTTATCTACTCTTGATAGTAGACTAAGAAACTAATCATCAGTAGAAAGAATCATCTCTCTACGACTCGGTGCCGAGACAGCGCTGGATCGGTTTCACTTGCAATGCGCCGCACGTACTTATTAACCCATACAACAATTACGCCACACTCGTTCGACTTGAGCCGTAGCCGACTGTCAGTTAGTCTAATGACGTCTCACCGAGAGACGACGGCACGAGCTTAAATCTCGGTTAATTAATCCAGCTAACAAGCAAAGCAGGCCGCTCGAATGTAGCCGCGGCGCGTAGATAATGGCGTGCGAACGCGAAATCGCATAAAATACGGCGTCGTTGCGAAGCGGGAAGCTTCGGGGAATAGTTAGTTAATCAACTAACCAGCATCTCTCGATGAAAGGCCATGTAGGCGGATCGCAATTTCAGACCTGAGTTACTCGTCAGAAAATTTGGTTTCGAACGTTTCTTTCTGGTTTGACACAATGCCAGCTTCACGCTATTGGGATATCTAGCCCCGTGCGAGCCGACGCGAGTATATAGCGCAATAGGATAAAGTCAGGTGTACAAAAGGATTACCTCAAGCAGTTGAAATTCAATCAACGAAAGATCGGTATCGCGGGGAATCAGTCGCATGCACGCCTGTGGGGCAGGTCAGTCGCGGCTGTCTAGCCTGCAGCCACGCGGCGGTAACATCAATCAAGTGTCGGTAATTATGAAGGCTGGCTTTATCATCGGTTGGGCGGAGATGCCTCCACCTCGTCATGCTGTCAGCGACACTATGGAAACGTGCTGCGGGTTTTTTCCTTCCTCTCCCGCTCTCCCCGCCTCGCACTCGTTCCCCCTCTCGCGTTTCTTTCTCTTTCCCTCCGGTTTAGTCGAGCTCGGCTTACAGCTCGTGTTATTTCTGAACATAATTAAATCGGAGAGTTATGCGCGGCGTCATGCGAGCTCGATTGCCCCGCCTCGTGTTGCTGGGGATCCACACCAAGAGGCGCACGGTTCACGCCGCCCCGCATCGCTACTACCCACGTCGCCCGCCACGACTATATTTTCGTATTTAATTGGCTCTAATCGCCTTATATATCGATTATGCATTTCTTTTGTCTCGGTTGAACTCTTTTTAAGCTTTACAGTTAGTGCGAGGGGTGCGGTTCAACGACGGAGAACTCATGTTCGCGGCTGAGGGATGCTGGCGGGGGCTTCCCACTTGAGAAAAGAAATATAGCATATAAAGAAATATAATTATCAAAAATATGTATAAAGCAGTCACATAAGATAATAAAATAATGAATTGTAAGCATATATAACACCTTTACATACGTTACATTTGACAATGTTGACTAAAAAAAACAAAGAAAACAATCAAACTAAAGTACAAAACCACACACACAAGCAAAATATCTAGAATAAACAACATGAGAATCAAAATTGACTAGGTGCATGTAGTTAGTCATGAAGGAGTGTAGCCTACTGTTGAATCATGTGTGCCTTGTACGCATAGCTGAACTTTTTAATGGTACGTAATTTAGTAATTGTATTAATGGAATTCCAAAGTTTTGCTCCTGCAGATTTGATGGATTTAAAACCAATATTAGTAGATACTCTAGGGATAAAGAAAAATTGGTTAGTTGCTGCTCTAGTCTGATAATGATGTGTATCAAAAGTTCTCTTAAAGTAGTTGCAAAACAATTCAGGGAGAGTCCCTGTATTATATTTATACATAAATTTACCTAACTCTAGATTATAGATGTCGATTAGTTTGAGTAAATACAATTCGTGGAAATAAGGGGTTGCTGGGTTTCGCCAGTGAGCAAATTTTATAAGTTTGACAATTTTATTTTGAGCTGTTTGAAGAGGTTTCAGTGTAGTTTTGTTGGCTGTACCCCATGTTAATACTGCGTATGTTAGATAGGGATAAACCAGAGAATAATATATAGTAGTAAGCAGATCTTGTGGAATATAGTGTCTAAGTTTAGATATAATACCTGTTGATCTTGCAATTTTTGTCGAAATATATGTAATGTGATTCTTCCATGTAAGACGATTATCAATGAAGATTCCTAGATATTTTATAGTGGATGTAGAAGGAAGATGGTGGTTTCCCATTTTCACGCTAAAGTTGTTGTTCTGATTCTTTGAGTTGGAAATAATCATAAACTTAGTTTTCTGATAGTTAACTGATAGGATATTTGCTGACATCCACGTGTCAATTTTTTTAATTTCGGTATTTTCTAAGTGTTGTAGATCACCCATGTTTTTATTTGTCATAAATAGGTTAGTATCATCAGCAAAAAGTCTGGTGTTAAAATTGGTAGCATTGGGGAGATCGTTAACATAAATAAAAAAGAGTAGTGGAAAGAGAGAGAGAGAGAGAGAGAGAGAGAGAGAGAGAGAGAGAGCGAGAATAAGAGGAGAGAGGAAAGATGAGAGAGAGAGAGAGGAAGAGAGAGAGAGAAGAGAGAGGGAAGAAAGAAGAGAGAAGAACGAAGAAGAGGAGAAAAGAAGAAGGCGATCAAAGATATAGAGAGAGAGAGAGAGAGAGAAAGAGAGAGATTAAGTAGAGAGAAGAGCGATGAGACAAGTTAAAGTCAAGCCGCACGAGAAAAACGTTGCGCACGAGAGAGACAACAGCATGAGAAAAGAGAGAGAGAGACTAGCAGAGAAGACGAGAGAGAAGAGAGTGAGAAAGAGAGAAAGAAAGAGAGAAAACGAACTTGCACACGTTAAATGCCGATTATACGAAGTTGTTTATCTTTATAGACATCGTCAAACGCTCTACGCGCCTTTACATGGCGAGAGAGCGACCGAGGGCGAGGAGTATCAACAACAATAGCAAGATGGTGTCCCGTGGGAGCACGAGCGCGGGCAATTTGTACCTTTGTCCTGGCTCACCAGCAATCTCGTCTCAACTCCCTAAGATCATTAGCGCCGAGAATTAATCCAACTTTTCACGCCGTAATTGAAAATCAACTTTTTTACTGAGTTCAACGAAGCTTTATCGAATAAAATGCCGTCGTTGGATAAAACATACATGACGCCGAGCAATAGACAGGCCGGCCGTACGATTTGAATTCTCCTGCGGAACCGCGCGCCTCGTGGCAACATCCCGGTCAACTAAGCTGCTGCAAAGAAGCGGCAGTAATTACGCGAAATATCATTGGTATTCAGTAACGGGTGGCGATATTGAAACCCGCGCAACAATGGACAATATTACCAGCACTATTTAGCACGATCCTTGTGACAACATGCAACAGAGTGCTATTCAAATTGTCGCTGCAAAACCACTAAAACCTTCGCTTGTCGACGGGGTTTCAATGTGTCTGCCCTGATGAAAAAGCGCGAATGAGCGCGAGATGTGTCACATAATACGGCTCGGAAAACCGGAATTCTCGTGACACGTTATAGTAATAACAAAAGACGCCTGTAAATACCGTGCACGAAATATGCCGCCAATCTCTCGCCGCCTTGCCGCCTAATCCCGCCTTACAACACACACACACACACACACACGGCACACACATATATAATATATATATTATATAATTACTATTATAATATATTAGAGGTCGACATCAGGCATATTTAATGCACGAAGAATAAGCCGTACGTGCGTGCTGCGGCCCCAGGAAATCTGTTCGATGCGAAGTCGCTCTACGACACCGAAAAAAGGAGGTCTGGATTATTTTCACACTTATAATTATTATTACACAACTGTACGTAAGAAAACAGCATCCGCGTTTCGCACGCGCCGATGACTCTCGTTGATCACGTTGAAATGCGGGTTTATTAAACGCTGCTGAGATACGCGATGACGTTCACCGCGACGCGCAGCGCTATGATTCAGTGAGTGTCATACGAGTGACGAGGCGTTTTTAATGCGAACAGCACTGACCTACTTAGCATCGTACTGACCAGATCATTAAGATGCCTCGGGCGGATGAAAGTAGCGGTGATAGTTTAAACACACACACACACCCACACTTCGACGGGCAACACGTGTTAATTCGCTGAGGCTATAGCATGCAGTAAAGGCATGATGCTCCTCGTCATGCGATTGGACGCGGATCGTGCTGCAGGTGGATACTTTCCCCCTTGTCAGGTGTTTTAGGCGGCGTCCGTGAATAAGTAAGCGAGTAGCGGAGTGTATTGTGGGAACATGATATACACGCAGGCGGACTTAAGAGGCATGAAGTGGCCGCAACCTCATCTAAATGTACATATTACATCGTTAATCCGAAGAGTATCCATTTGGCACCCCTCATTTAATTCGCATGAAGAGCAAGGAGGATTAATATACTATAAAATGGCGCGTTTTGAACCTTTCAACGCGAGTTTCTTCGTCGTTGGGCTGCCACGAGACAGCGCTGACACGAGCAACAACGCTGGCTTTCAGTCGCTGGCCGTGAATTGAACGGCGCCAGACCGGCGATGAAAGCCGCCATTGAAATCCGGGCTCAGTTAAAACCATCGGTCATTATCCGGTTAACAGCTTCATGCCAATGATCCCCGAGGGCCTTTTGAAAGACTCGCCCATAGAGCCTTCAGCGACGGCAAAATGCTTCGGACCTTTGTCAAGTCTTTCGGGACGATGACAGCGGTGCGACTCTCATGGCCCGATGCAAACACACCGTGGTGTATGTTAATTCGCATGTCGCCCCCGCGCCGCGCATCGCGCACACTACACCACGACCACACACACACACACACACCACACACACGCACGCACCGCGGGGCGAACGATCTCATCTCGCGCATGGCACGCGCGTGTTC
>NW_014577220.1:344607-347107 GCF_000485595.1 Priapulus caudatus | reverse complement strand
CTCTCTCTCTCTCTCTCTCTCTATATATATATATATATATATATATATATATATATATATCGCAGACAATCGGCACGAGCTTGCCAGTTATACAAACGTTCGTTATACGAGTGCAGCACAGTTACATTTCGAGAAATAATGTATGTGAAGTAGTATTTGAGTACATAGTAGTAATGTAATATATCATAAAAGTTAGTTAATCCCTGCGCGTGCCTACAGGGCGGTGCTTAAATCCGTTTCCGTATCATAGAAGTAGGGAAGTATAATTCGATGAATCTGTTTAATGTCTGTTCGTTATGAGCTCAGTATAATAGACGCTGTCTCAAGACAACATCGCTGCATTCACTAAGCTCTCGTCACCGAATAAAAAACCGAGTATAGTGAGAACATCGTTACTTTTGCAGGACGAGCATCGAGGAATCCAACATCTATAAATTGTACACCGCGGCTTCTGCAATGCATTACTCCTCTCCTATCACCATACATTCAGCCCACAGTCATCGGCTGGAGATGCTGCCACTATATATGCCTCTTAATGGGGGCGTGCGCAATAAGCAACTATACACCCGCCCGCGCGAGCTGCTGCCTCTCTGCCTCTCTTATCTGCTCGCTCGATCTCGCCAACTCTATCCGAAGTGCAGTAGCAGTGTTTGCAGCGCCGTTGTTGAACATTGCTGATGTAATACAATCGATGGGGCGACGCAAGGCTAAGCAGTTTATGCGGTTTGCTGGAGATGTAATCCTCCGCTCAATAGATCATGGGCGACTCGAGCTGTGATCCACTGCATCTGTGCCATCCATACACACACACACACGCTAAGAGAGACACCGGCCTTCCATAGTGCCCGCGCAAACATGGGGGTGCGACAAATTTACATGTCGCTATTATTATATTATGCATTCATGACTATCGCAAGTGAATAAAATCAGTTTCGTTCATTCCCGCTATATCATATGTTTATTTGCTAAAATTATTATTTTTATTTCGCTAGAGTGTGTCGCTAGCTGCAATGTTTTGGTCAATCTATCCGCGGATGTAGCCGCGTTTGTAGCGTGTTTGTGTCAGGGATTCATTTAATTACCAGCGGAACCTGATGTAGTTATCCGAATGGAAAAGGTAAAAAGTGCGGAGGATATGAGTATATACGCGTAGTGAGCTACTATGCAAAAACTAATTTTGTTTTATCTGAAATATTATACTGACTCGTACGAGTAGTTAATATTTATTACGACAATCATAGCCGCGATGCGATCAAGAAAAGCTTATATCGACTTTTGATTGTGAAATTCTATAGCGCCTAACGAAACCGTAGCAGACGCTTGTAAACATCCACGGCAATCTAACCTCCACGCCTCCGCGGAAGCCTCGGATGATGTGACTGTCGCGCACTCAAACGCGACATTGATTGTCACCACCACAGGGCGCGAAACATGTCACACGGCTCGCTACACAGCAGGACGCCGCGTTCGCAAGCTGCGCGTTGTCCTGGGAGGTCCGAACCGCCGCGGGAGCCGGCCTGCCTGGCTCCCACCGGGCCAGCCATCCACTCATTTCTGCCTGCTCGCTCCGGCATCTCACTTAGGCTGAGTCGTGCGATAGTATCGCTTAAAACGTCAATCACGCCATATCCGACGGTATCTGAAATCAATCAGCGAGGCTCAGGCGAAGGATTACGAAGCGCGGGTTGGAGGCGTAATGGGCTCCATGCGAGATAATGATGTCAGGATGGTCAGGAGATCACCTCACAGGACCCTCACCGAGAACCTAAAGCCGCGGCCGCTAGACGCCCGCGCGTGCGCGCCCGCAAAAACAGCCGACATATTCAGCGGAATAAGGCGTGTCCGCGCGCCCGTGCGTGCATGCGTGCGTGAGCGCGTGCATGCGTACGTGTGCGTGCGCGCATGCGTGCGTGTGTGTAAGGCTCGTTTGGTGTTTGCGCATGGTAAAAGCGGGTCGGGATGGTACATGTGCGCGCGCGTGCGTGTGCGTGTGCGTGTGCGTGTGCGTGGGCGTGTGCGTGTGCGTGTGCGTCTGCGTGTGCGTGTGCGTGTGCGTGTGAGCGTGTGTGTGTGTGTGTGTGTGTGTGTGTGTGTGTGTGTGTGTGCGTGTGTGTGTGTGCGTGTGTGTGTGCGCGCGTGTGTGCGTGAGTGCGTGCGTGCGCGTGTGTGCGTGCTGTCCTCCGACGGCAGTAATTAATCTTCGTGCGATGAAGACATTCAACAAAAGAAGAAATCACTTGCAACGCCGGCCGCGCAACCATTAAGCATTCATATGACCCTCCGCATCTAATGGCTTTATCTGCAACCCGCTGCTTTCCCCTTTCCCTCCCCACCCTTGACCATCCCCCATGCCCCTCACGTATGCATCCACGATATTCAACACGTAATGGCTTCATTCCCCCCGCTCTGCTTTCGTCCCTCCCCCTCCTCCCCATCCCCATCCCCTCCGCACGTATGCATCCACGATATTCAACACGTAATGGCTTTATTCCCCCCGCTC
>NW_014577220.1:339475-344597 GCF_000485595.1 Priapulus caudatus | reverse complement strand
TGAGTGAGTGAGTGAGTGAGTGAGTGAGTGAGTGAGTGAGTGAGTGAGTGAGTGAGTAGGTGAGTAACGTGAGCGATCAGTCGGCTGGGTAATAATGAATATCTTTTCATAGATTGACTCGTGTCGGTTTTGTCACGTCTGAATCATCCGTATGGTGAACACTAGGCATCAGTTATATGATGCTTGCTACAATGAGGAGCCCTCTGCTCTGCAAATGAGTACCCGAGCTAAAATATCAGAATATAGGAAGCGGCTAAAATATCTCTCGGGTCCTCATTCGGACCATCGACTCGGCGCTCTATGCCGATTCAGTTCAGTACTGTAATTCTATGTAGATCTTATGCATATGTGTAGCAAGTGTTAGTCAGCGAAAGCGTCAGCTGACGAACTGCGCCGAGTGGCGGCAGCTGATTGGGCATGACAGACTCATCAGTGCCCGACCGATCAAATTATTGCCCGACGTCAATTTATACACGAAAAGGCGCGGAAAAAGCGCCTTGTTGGATGATTGAATTTTTACTTGATTATTGCTATAACGAAGAGAATTGATCTAATTTTCCCAGGCGCCCTTCATTAAGAGTTTTGCATTGTTTTCACTGCCATCTTGTTTGCATAATTTCTTGAGGCGACGATGAATATGTAATGGGGAGAGGAGTGAGATGACTACAGCATATGCGTGCGACGCTGAACGTGTTATATGGATACAGATAGTTGCATGGGTGCACTCGACTATAAGCGACGTAACGCGTGTATAAACGCATAAAGGATGATGGCCTTGAGTATATGCGCATGAACTCATTAAAATGCAAGTATTACCAACAGTATTTATCGATTGTGTTTTAATTTCTTTACTAAATTTGAATTATTTAGTAACTTCATAAGCTTCGGATGGTCGAACGGACATACATATAGACAGGCTAGCTGCGCAGTACGCACGGAAGCGTGCACGCCTCGCCACGCGCACTCGCACACGTACGCATGCGCGCGCACACAAGCGGAAGGAGAGCAAGAGCGACAGAAGGAGAGAGAGCGCGCAAGCGAGAGAGAGAGAAAGAGAGAGAGCGAGTGAGAGAGAGAAAGAGAGAGAGAACGAGAGATAGGTGGAAAGCGATTGAGATAGCGTGAGAGTGAACAAGAAAGAGAAGACAAAGAGTGTGTGTGTATGTATGAGAGAGAATCAAACAGTAAAATTGGCAACAGCCATGTCTACGTAAAATCATTTCCTGCGCTTTCTACATGTTGTAACTACATATTGTTTCGCTCGCACGCAGCTTGCGGCAGCAGTGACGAGAGACACGAGCAGGAAGTCTAAATGCGACGACATATCTCGCAATTAGACTAGCAGGCAGCTCTCTCATTATCGCAGCGTCTCCGACGCAAACATTTGTATACACCGCAACTGTCTATTACCTGATGCGTTGATCGTGCACGCCTAACAGGCCTCCGTTCCCTAACAGCTTCATCAGTGAACCTGAAGACCGCAACCCTAATAGACTCACTGAATAATTACGTTGAACGCGCAAGAGCGAGGTCCCGTTAAATGCGCTTGCTGCTGATTAGGTGAATGGGGAGAATTCACTTAGGTAAGAGTGGTCAGATAGTTGGGAGCGATGTTTGTAAATGGCGCCATCGCCTCGCGACACCGGCAGCACGCTTATTTATATTTTACCGATTCTTGAAGGAAGATGGCAGGCAGCACGCACGCATGCACGCGCGTGTGGTAATGCGTTTGATTGGTACTGACAGTGCAGTGCGGTGATTATGAAGCGATCAGTGCCAGAACAGTTATTAAGTTTTCTGTGTGAACATGAATGGTTCCCGGGGGGGCATCCCGTAGAACCCCTTGCGAAATTCTAACATTTTCATTTGTCCTGCTAGATCATACGGGCCGGTAGGCATCAGAGAACTCATTAATCTAAATACCTGAATAATTTAGTCGTCGACTGACAGCGCTACTGGACTTTTTGCTCTACCAATACCTACGTTGAAGGTTGTTATTGAAGTTATACACCTGTGCGCGATGCATGGCCTTTGATAACGAGGAAACAATGGTGTGATGCTCGTGTTGGTTGCCTCTCGCATGCGTGGCATCGTGTCTCATCCCCAAGATCAATGTTCTGTTCAATAAATGCTCAGCTGTCACAAATGATGAGAGCCGACCCCGATAAAAAATGCAGCGTCCTTATTGGCGCAACAGATAACGAGCCCAAACCCAGCTCGACAGAGTCGTGTCTGTGTGTGTGCGCGCGCGCATGCGTGTGTGTGTGTAAGGCTCGTTTTGTGTTCGCGCATGGTAAAAGCAGGTCGGGATGGTGCATGCGTGTTATGTGTGTGTGGAGGTGAGTACTGAGTAGTAATGACAACAGTAATATGCCGGAAAATATATCGTAGTTCTCTACTAATGTATAATTTACTTACACACATGCGCGCATATAATTGCCCCTGATTACCGCGACATTCATGTCAATCTGATTTATTTCTTGCTGCATGCACCATACACGCAAACAACACGCGACATTCTGCGCTAAATTATTCTTCGCAATGGAACAATATTTAATATTATAAGCACTAAAATTATCTACATCTATTCATTGAAAATATCCATCGCATATCGTAACGTCAGATGAATCATATAACGTGCAAATTATTACGTAATAGTAGTCCACCCACGTCGGATTATGTTAATATTTGTGGAAGCTTCAATATACGAGTATTTTGATGTAGTGAACCTGCACGACTATAAATTTTCAGCGCTAATGTTCCTTTATGTTTCGGAGAAGTGAAATATGCATTGGACACAATAAAAAGACACAGGTAAAATATATCCGAACTTCAATTTTGGTGAATGTGAAAAGTATTAATTGTAAAAATTACTTACCCATCGAAGGGCCTCTGCTTATTTACTGAATTATGAGAATATGTACTTGCTATCATGCTTTACTTCCAAAAAAATTTTGAAATATGGATACAAACATGTCTTTCCGTTCTTATCATGGTAAAGATGAATGATTGGATCGGCTCGGTATTGTTTCTTAACGTTTCTCAAACGTCTCAGGCCAGAACAATCGTCGTAATTTTGTGAAATGCGTTTGTCTCTTCTATGAAAAGATCACCGCTATAGATATTTTCATGGATATAGTTTCATAGATTTACTGTTAGTTCAGTGAACGTAGCTACTACTACTAGAGTTGCTGTCTGTTAGATACTAAGCTAGGGATTACTAAATTCTCCAATAAAGATAAGATAAGATTAAGATAAGAAGTTTATTTTATCACTTTCAATATGAGCAGATACAATGATTTTTTAACAAAATATAAATAGCGTGCAGTGAAGGGATGGCGAAAAGACCATACGGTCATCTAGTCAGCCAACCCTTAGAGAAATTAATTAAGTATAAAGACGTCTGTCATAAGAATACGATGTATGATGAGAAATATTTGAACAAAATGTTTGTATGCTAACAATAAAACAAAAGCAAAATTAAACATAATTGAAAATAGAACAAGCAGCAGACATGAAGTTATATATACAAAATATGTTGGACACATATAAATGAAATTTATGTAGTAATCAGTACAGTACAGTAATAGAATATTTACATGCTGATAAAGAATAACTTAAGCGACATATATTACAATTTATGGCAATGACATGATTAAATGTATTAAAAATTAATCAAAATAAATAACAAAACAAACAACGGTTTTTCAAACTGAACATACATAGGTGAGAAAAGAAATATAGCATATAAAGAAATATAATTATCAAAAATATGTATAAAGCAGTCACATAAGATAATAAAATAATGAATTGTAAGCATATAATTATAACACCTTTACATACGTTACATTTGACAATGTTAACTAAAAAAAACAAAGAAAACAATCAAACTAAAGTACAAAACGACACACACAAACGACAAGCAAAATATCTAGAATAAACAACCGAGTGTGACATGAGAATCAAAAATTACTAGGTGCATGTAGTTAGTCATGATAGTGAGTGTAGCCTACTGTTGAATATGTGTGCCTTGTACGCAAGCTGACTTTTAATGGTTACGTTAAAAAAATTTGAGTAATTGTATTAATGCGAATTCAAAGTTTTAGCTTGCAGATTTGATGGATTTAAAACCATATTAGTAGATACTATAGGGATAAAGCAAAATTGGTTAGTTGTGCTTCTAGTGCTGATAATGCATGTGTATCAGAAGTTCTCTTAAAGTAGTGCCAAAACAATTCAGGGAGACAGTCCCTGTATATACTATTGTATACCATAAATTACCTTACTCTCATTAATAAGATGTCGATTAGTTTGAAGGTAAATACAATTCGTTGGAAATTACAGGGGTTGCTGGGTTCGCCAGTGAGCAATTTTTATAAGTTTGACAATTTTATTTTGAGCTGTTTTGAAAGAAGTTTCAGTGTTCAGTTTGTTGGCCCTGTACCCATGTTATACTGCGTATGTTAGATAGCGGATAAAACCATGAGATAATATATAGTAGTAGCAGATCTTGTGGAATATAGTGTCTAAGTTTAGATATAATACCTGGTTGGATCTTGCAATTTTTGTCTGAAATATATGTAATGTGATTCTTTCCATGTAAGTACGATAATCAATGAAGATGTTCCTAAGATATTTTTATAGTGGCATGTAGAAGAAGATTGGTGGTTTCCATTTTCACGCTAAAGTTGATTTGTTCTGATTCTTTGAGTTGGAAATAATATGAAACTTAGTGTTTCTGACTAGTTAACTGATAGGATATTTGCTGACATCCACGTGTCATATTTTTTTAATTTCGGTATTTACTAACGGTGTTGATAGATCACCATGTTTTTATTTGTCTAAAGTACGTTCAGGTATCATCAGGCAAAAAGTCTGGTGTTAAAATTGGGATAGCATGGGGAGATCGGTTAAATAAATAAAAAAGAGTAGTGGAAAAGAGAGAGAGAGAGATGACGAGAGCATGAGAGAGAAGAGAGAGTGTGTGTGTGTGTGTGTGTGTGTCGTGTGTGGGTGTGTGGTGTGTTGTGGTGTTATGTGTGTGTGTGTGTGTTTGTGTGTGTGGGTGTATCGTGTGTGTGTGTGCTGTGTTATGTGTGTGTGTGTGTGTGTGTGTGCTGCA
>NW_014577220.1:330078-335129 GCF_000485595.1 Priapulus caudatus | reverse complement strand
TGTCGTCATCCCCCAAGAATCAATGTTCTGGTTCAGATAAATGCTCAGGCTGCTTCACAAAATGGGATGTGAGAGCCGCCGGACCCGCGGCGATAAAAAGTGCAGGGGCGTCCTTAATTTGGACGCGCAACAGGATAACGAGGCCCAAACCCAGGCGTCGAGCAGGTCGCGATGCTAGAATGTGATGTTGGCATGGTGTGGGGTTTTGTGTGTGTGTCGTGTGTGGTTGGCTGTCGTGTGGGGGTGTGTGTGTGTGTGTGTGAGGCTGTGTGGTGTGTGTTGTGTGTAGGTTGTTTGTGTGTGTTGTGTGTGTGTCGGTGTGGGTGTGTGTAGTGATGAGAGCTTGGTGTGTGGTGTGTTGTGGCGGTGGCGGGGGTGTGTGGTGTGTGGTGCTATCGTCATCGACATACCAGGCTTGACAGTCATAGATATCGACTGGACCGCGGTGTCATTGTTGCGTGGGGCGAGCACGGCGTTATATAACGTCCGAGGAATAAGAGACGCTATGTTTATTATTGTGAGCGCCAGGGGCAAGCTTGTCGCCGCTTCCAACTCTTAACACGCGGGGCCTTCAACCCTGGGAGTTGACAGGCATGCCGTGGAGTAAGCGTAACGGAGACAGGGAGACGAGAGACAGAGGGAGACGACGTGGGACGAGAGCAGACAGAGTGAGAGAGAGAGAGAGAGGAGCTAAAGGGGAGAGGAGGATGGACGACAAGAGAGAGAAGAGAGAGAGAGGAGAGGCGATGGGGAGAGCAGAGGAGAGAGAGGAGTGGAGAGCAGAGGAGAGAGAGACGCAGAGAGGACGGCGAGAGAGAGAGAGAGAGAGAGAGAGAGAGAGAGAGAGAGAGAGAGAGAGACGCACGTATGCCCGTGTCCAGGCAACCACGCATGCACGTGCAAATCCAGAGTGAAAGAGAGAGCGGGAGAGGGAAAGTGTGCGAAAGAGGGAACAGAGAGTGGGAAGATCAAAAGGAAAATTGGTAAGAAACGAAGAACGAAAGAGAGTAAGAAAGAGAAATGGCAGGAAAAAGGTAAAAATAGGAAAGATCGGCAGTGAAATAAAGAGAGAGGGAATGTGAAAGAGAAAGAAAGAAAAAAACTGCGAAAAAAAAAGAGATGGAGCCGAGAAAAAAGGAAGAGATATAGTCAGAGTAAGCTAGAGCGAGAGTTAGGCAGAGAATGAGGACGTAGAAGAGCATCCATCAGGGTGCTACTGACATCATACTTATTGCTGTGATACATGCCCCGCTGTGTCACACCATCCGAGCGCAGCAATATGGAGTACAGAATGTGGTTGCCATCTTGGCCGTTGTCGGCGAAGAAAACTACGTTCGACGAATCTCCTCCTAAACACTTTACAGCGTAATACATCAAATTGTCGCTACTAAGCACTAGCACCAGCAGACAACACGATCGCATGCACGTAATAGAATAATTTTCACGAACGTTTAAGTAAGAATTAATCGCAATTCTCTCAAAGTTTTGCTCCCTATACTATATTGTTTTCACCCGCATGAAATTGTGAGAAATTACTCTTGGTTTATATACGGGGACCGTTGTATAATGGCGGCACAAATATGCGAGAACCAGCAGACCTGCGGGGAAGCTCCAACGCTAATCCCCCAGCGCAACACTCCAGCGGCTGGATCCTCGATCCCCTCCCCCTCCCTACATGCTTCGCTATCTGGCACGGTGCGCGCGCTGCTGCCTCGGGATGGACCTAGCTCTAGAACTATAGCCTTTCGCACTGCCACAGGCCTGTGACAGAGCGAAGGGCTATAGTTCTAGAGCTACTCCTCTCTATGCTCGTCCCAGCCTGTGACAGAGCGAAGGGCTATAGTTCTAGAGCTAGGATGGACCGCTCTGCTATAATGGCGGCGGACCCGCGCACACTCGCATCAGCCGAAGATAATTTATTTTTGCAAAAATGTTTCGACGTCCGACGGCGTCGCCGGGAGGCCGGCTATCACGGCCGGGCGGGACTGCGACGACGACGACGACGCAGCAGCAGCAGCTGATTACTACCGTTACTAAATACGCAAATGGGAAACGAATCAGTCCAATTTGGATATCGAATTAGATATGACTAGCGCTTAATATACTCGCGCGCACTATACATCGGGTAAGTACCCGGGTGCTTTGTCCGCCGCTATTGTCATCCCGCGGCAGTAATTGCCGAGGCAAGAGATCCCGAAAATGAGGAGGGGAGTATACTAATTTGTTCGTCTTGCGTCGGAGTGCTGTTGTAACACTGGCTCAAGTGCCCGCGCGCGGTGACTCGGTCATTGTGTGCTGATCTACTGGAGAGAGGAGTAAGCAGTGAGGGGGGTATTCTGCTTAATTGTGAATTATGCGTGGATTAGCGTGCTCGGCCAATGCCAAGCTGGGTTACGATCATAACTCGGCTCTCATTCGTGGAAGACGTGGAAGTAGCCTGATGAATTATACATGCGTACATTTTAACAAACGCATTTAATGTGAGTAGCATTATGCAACTATCTCTCTGTCTGCCCGAATCTCTCGATCTCTCCTTCTCTCTCTCTCTCTCTCTCTCGCTCTTTCTCTATGTATACATATTTGTACGTGCACGTGTGTGGGTGTATGTACGTGTGGTTATGTCCGTTGTATACCACACTTTATGCTTATCTCTGTCTTTCTCCCTGCCCCTCCATCCCGAGCTCTGGGTTGACGTTGATATGATTCGGTAGCGTAACCTTTTCGATGGCTCGTAAATAGTGCTCGAATCAGTTATATCTGTACAATACTATGTCGTCAAAATATCGTCATGATGTCGTAGCTATTTCTAGCTGTATTTTGTTTCAAGAATCTAATGCTGATTACGATTATTTTCATCATAAAACAGTTAACTCAGTGATTGCGATATGTTTATAATTACGTTAGGTCATAACGCTATTCCTTAATCAACTAATAATTGTGTTCTCGCCGAGTATTGCACCGGCGGTGTTGATTTACTGATCATGACGGCTTAGGCTCCGGTTAAAGCTACAGATTAGTTAGAAAAGTCGTCCGGAAGATGGCGCTGCAGGCAGATGCACGAAAATGCGTGGCTAGCTAATGATAACTGTGACTCAAAGGCGCGAGCGAAAATTCATTACTGGTTACTTATACATGCCTATTCGGAAAACTCGACAAAACCACAAAACATCGTTCGAAGGTCGTCATCCAGGCACACGAGATATCTGCGCCTTGCCTCGTTAATCCATTAATGCATCATTACGACTTCGCCCACGGTTTACCCTGAACTTGTGTGTGACTCGATCCTATAACTGCCGAAGGCCATGTAAATTTCAGTATTAAAATTCGACGACGCCACGATGGATATGATAATTTTTCTGCCATGGGGAAAACCGGTAGTACGTTAGAGAGTGGGTATAACAAAAGCGGGTGCATCACCTGTTGCCCCGCTGTCTAGCGCGAGCCCGTAGATCCGGTAAATAAGATTAATTCAGCTGGAAAACCAACCAACACCATGTGGCTGGAGCGATTGCGCTGATTATTTTTTCATTATTTATTTCTTCACCTGTCTTTATTCGAATGCATGCGTTTGCGTGATGGCGTAGCTCATCTGAAATGATAGCATGTGATAGCATCGCGGAATAGCGGGCGGAATATATGAATATATATATATATATGTATGTATAGAGAGAGAGAGGAGAGAAAGAGAGAGAGAGAGTGAGAGAGAGAGAGAGAGAGAGAGAGAGAGAGAGAGAGAGAGAGAGAGAGAGAGAGAGAGAGAGAGAGAGAGAGAGAGAGAGAGAGAGAGAGAGAGAGAGAAAGAAAGAGAGAGAGAGAGAGAAAGAGAGAGAGAGAGGAAAACAGAGAGAGATAGAGAGAGAGAGAGAGAGAGAGAGAGTGAAAGACAGCTAAGTTATACGTGATCATGTGTGTGTGTGTGCATGTGCGCGCGCGTGAAGGTATGTGTTTATCTTTGTTTGTTTGTTACTATATGTGGGTGCATGGGTGCGTGTGCGTGCGCGTGCGCGGGCACGTGTCTGCATGTGCGTAAGTGTCAGTATGTTGTTGTACATATGTTGAAACCCGGCAGTTTATTGGAGACATGTTGAGAAGTTGTTGACAGACAGACTACAGAATGTTTCCCTGATTGCCTTAGAAATAGATAGTAATCAGCCCTATATAGCGCAACCTTAATTTTTTATTGTTGTATTTATTAGATAAATACAGATATAGACTGTTGCATGATCGCTAAGTATAACCGAATTGTTGATGTATGTTTAGAGCGCGCGGCATTCATTAACGCGCAACAATTTGCGTGTTAACGAAGGAGCGCACACATTGTGACAAAGCGGCGGTAAATGTATATATTTTCCTCGTGCCTCATAGAAATGATGAGCCGAAGAAAACAAGTTAATGTAGTAATAAGATGATTAGAGTCGCTCATAATGGGCCTACAGGATGTCAGCGCCATTCAGATTGCGAGTCTTTTGTCTGACGCTATTACGCGCGGTAATACGTTGAATCGGACACATTGCCTCGGACTGCACTCGTTCTTTGTGACAGTTCTAATGCGCACGGCAAAGGTTAGATCGGCGGCAACAGCGAGAATTTATCCCGAGTCTCTTACAGTTCTGTAATGCGTGGCGGCGCAGCTAGCTAGCGCACCGAACGCAACAAAGCGAAATTACGGCCGGGAAACGCGGTCTTTCACTCGTCTCTTCCGCAAGATTGCGTGTCACGTCGAGTCTTTGGGCCGTAATGGAATAAAGCGAGTAATATCTGACGATTACGATGCTTTCATGTGAAAACGGTTTGCGATTGTAATTAGGCGGTGCTGCCTTATTATTCCTCGATTTACGACAAATTGTCATAATATTGCCCGCGCCGTGTCGTGCGCGGACAAGCAGAAATGATTTCTAAATGATTTCCTTATTTATTTCTCTTCACGCTGCGACGAGCGTCGTTGATAGAGGGCTGACGTGTGGCGACCTCGTCAGAGCGGCGATGCGTGTGTGTGTGTGAGAGTGTGTGTGTGTGTGTGTGTGTGTGTGTGTGTGTGTGTGTGTGTGTGT
>NW_014577220.1:318658-327012 GCF_000485595.1 Priapulus caudatus | reverse complement strand
AGTTTGATCTACACGTGCGCTGCTTACGAAACCTGGGTGTTTCTGCACTCAGACCGCCTCCCCCGCGTCCAGTATACTCCACGTACACGTTACTTATTTAAAGAGCAGTTGTTCACAATTGCCTCGGGCAGCTGTACCGAGTGCAGATTCGCCGTAAGTAGCAACCAACTTTTGATGTCTTTTTGGCCAACCGGTCATAATTTCACTCGAGTTGTCTGCGAATGTTTTATTTATCCACGAACTGCTTGAATGCAGGAAAACCCTAAAATATTATTAGGATCTTAAATAAAACGTTGAGTATAATTCTGACAAATCCTAAATAAGTATTATTTCATACATACTTAATTGCCTTAGTTTGTGCATAAGTCTCATCATTATGTATCATTTAGTATTTGTTTGCCCGAGACCTAGCAGTGATATTGATCAAAATTAATGGTGTGCATCATGCATGTGTCGTGATAGCGTTCGTGCGCACGTGCGTGTGTATACGTACGTACGTACATGTGTGTGTGTGTGTGTGTGTGTGTGTGTGTGTGTGTGTGTGTGTGTACGTACGTGCGTACATGTGTGTGTGTGCGCGTGTGTGTGCGCGCGCATGTGCGTCTCTGAGTGTGTCTACGTGTGAGGGAGTGAGCGAGGGAGGCAGAGCTACAGGCGCGGTGCCGCGCACACAACCTCAGCATCTCTCTAATGAACGGCGCTGATTGCGAAAATGCACTTTATAAAAGCTAGTTATGCCCGGGTTCGCATCGTCCCCACAGCTGCTGCACTTAACGAGATACAGGCGCGGGGTATATAGGCGTGAGCGTACCAGCGCAGCGCTAGCTAGCGATATTTAAAAATGTTGATAAAATCAAGCTATATAATGCCGCGCCGTCAACTCGCCTGCTACAGTTGATTGCTGTTTTGATTTAACCGAGTCTTGTGTTGAAATAATATTAGATCGTGTTTGTTATTGCAACAGGGAGGAGCGGAGGAAAGGGGGGGGGGTGCTTTGCGGGTTCTTCAGTCGCGAGCAGAAATTAGAGTTCTCGTGCAACGAAACAAATTGATGATTTGTAAATTTATTTCGCACTGGGGAAAACGCGACCGCTTTTGAAAAAAGCCAATGAAATTGTTGGAAATTATGCATGATTTATTTCCACTCCCCCTCATCAAGGAATCTACGCTAGCCAGCCAGGAAGTAATCGAAAATTCTCAAAGGTGTGGTTACGCTTATCCCTCGTAATGATTTAACGTTTTTTTTTCAGCGCACAGTAGAAAATTGTACTAAAATTCTATTTCATGTTAAATCGACCGTACACACATCGCATCTCTATCTGGAAACATGATCAAAGTTTAACACTGCAGCGGCTAGTAATTGAAACGGCATACTACTACTAACTGCATTGCGCGAGGGCTTATTAATAGCATTTCGTAATATCTTCCCGAGCAATTCCCAGCTCTGTGTACATAACGGGCCGCCCTGTTTAACATCGAGCAATTTATTTGGGATTATCACGAGGGGGAAATGATTGCGGTGCTCGTTCCTAGACGGGGAGCCATATTATTCCCGTATGAGCTCTGCGATATCGCCAGCAGATATGCGACTTCAATTTGCCCGACACAAAACAATTCATAATCTGCCGGGATTAGATTGTGCCCGCCGTCGGTTCAGCGCAACCATTTTCCCTTCAGTCACTTCATTATTTGCCCGAGCGCGGACGCCCATAATAGATTTTTCGGCTCTGTGTATCGACTCAGCGCCCGGCTGTTCGTATTATCCTTTCCTCGGTGTGAATTTATTGTGTGCCGCGGGAAGCGTACTAAGAATACGCGGCGCGCGGCGCGCACACACACACAAGCCGTCGGTGCCTGCCGCCTGACTTGTCAAGTGTTTTGCTGGCGGGCACGTGCGCGACCGCAGACGACATGCCGTTCTATTGTTACGGCCCGCGAAACGTCATCTGTTGTCATATTTATGCTCGACTGACGAGCGCGGCACATGCGTACTGAGCGCCGCCAGCGGCACATCGCGGGCGACAATATTGCCGTTTATCCTTATGCTTATTTCCAACTTGCGCATCGAGGCGGCGTAGTCGGACACTGAGGGGCAGAGCTCTGATTAGCAAGGCAGCCTGTCGGAAAAACGCCATGTCGCGCGCACGCCACTGTGCTGAGCGGGATTATAATTGGCCAGCAGGCGAATTTGATGATCTGGGAGAGTAATAACGATCGAAGAATACAAACGTGAAACGAGGATACGGTGTAAATGACGCAGACTGCTATGTAAATCCTATGCAACATAGCCTCATATATATATATAGATCGATAGATAGATAGATAGATAGATAGATAGAAGATAGATAGATAGATAGAAGATAGAGAGATAAGGAGCATAGATAGATAGATAATAAATAGATAGATGATAGATAGATAGTAGGTAGATAGATAAATAGATAGATAAATAAATAGATAGATAGATAGATAGATATGATAGATAGATAGATAGATAGATAGATAGATAGATAGATAGATAGATAGATAGATAGATAGATAGAAGATAGATAGATAGATAGATAGATAGATAGATATGATAAATAGATAGATAGATAAGATAGATAGATAGATAGATAGATAGATAGATAGATAGATAGAAGATAGATAGATAGATAGATAGGATAGATAAATTAGATAGATTAGATAGATAGATAGATAGATAGAGTAGATAGATAAGATAAGATAGATAGGATAGATAGATAGATAGGATAGATAGATAGATTAGAGATAGATAGATAATAGATAGATAGATAGAGAGAGAGAGAGAGAGATATAGAGAGAGAGAGAGAGACGAGAGAGAGGAGAGAGAGGAGAGAGGAGAGAGAGAGAGAGAGATGGATAGATAATAGAGAGAGATGGATAGATAGATAGATAGATAGATATGAGAGAGAGAGAGAGAGAGAGATAGATAGATAGATTAGATAGATAGATAGATAGAAGTAGATCGATAGATAGATCGATAGATAGATCGTTAGATAGATCGATAGATAGATAGCCTAGATAGCTAGATAATAGATAGATAGATAGATAGATAGATAGATAGATAGATAGATAGATAGATAGATAGATAGATAGATAGATAGATAGATAGATAGATAGATAGATAGGATAATAGATAGATAGATAGATAGATAGATAGATAGATAGATAGATAGATAGATACATAGATAGAATAAGATAGATAGATAGATAGATAGATAGATAGATAGATAGTAGTTAGATAGATTGCTAAATAGTTAGATAGATAGATAGCTAGATAGATAGATAGATAGATAGATAGATAGATAGGTAGATAGATGGATGGATATGATGGATAGATAGATAGATAGATATAGTAGATAGATAGGATATGTAGATAGATAGATATATAGCATAGATGGGTGGAATGGATGGATGGATGGATAGATAGATAGATAGATAGATAGATAGATAGATAGATAGATAGAGATAGATCGATGATAATCGATAGATAGATCGTTAGATAGATCGGATAGATAGAGTAGATAGATAGATAGATAGATAGATAGATAATAGATAATAGATAGATAATAGATAGATAGATAGATAGATATATAGATAGATAGATAGATAGATAGGTAGGTAGCTAGATAGATAGATAGATAGATAGATAGATAGATAGATAGATAGATAGATAGATAGATAGATAATAGATAGATAGATAGATAGCATAGTAGCATAGATAGATAGATAGATAGATAGATAGATAGATAGATAGATAGGATAGATAGCATAGATAGATAGATAGATTAGTAGATTTAGATATATAGATAGGTAGGTAAGCTAGATAGATAGATAGATAGATAGATAGATTGATAGATAGATAGATAGATCAATAAATAGAATAGATAGATAGATTAAGATAGATAAGATAGATTAGTAGATAAAGATAGATAGATAGATAGATAGATAGATTAGATAGATAGATAGATAGATAGAATAGATAGATAGTATGATAGATAGATAGATAGATAGAATAGCGGATAGATAGAATAGATAGATAAGATAGATAGCATAGATAGATAGATAGAATAGATAGATAAATAGATAGATAGATAGATAGATAGAAGATTAATAAATAGATAGATTAAGAAAGATACGATAGCATGATAGATAGATAGCATAGATAGATAGATAGATAGATAGATAGATAGATAGATAGATAGATAGATAGATAGAATAGATAGATAGATAGTATGGATTAGATGGATAGCATAGATAGATAAGATAGAAGATAGATAGATAGAGTAGATAGATAGATAGATAGAAGATAGATAAGATAGATAGATAGCATAGCATAGAGTAGATTAGATAGATTAGAGATTAGACAAGATAGCATAGTATGATAGATAGGACAGATTAGATAGATAGATAGAATAGATAGATAGATAGATAGATAGATAGATAGATAGATAGATAGATAGATAGATAGATAGATAGATAGATAGATAGATAGATAGATAGATAGATATGAGCGTATGTATGCGTGCATGCGGGTGTGCGTGCGTGAAGTGGTGGACGGGTGCAGGTGGGATGTATTTACTTATTGTACCCTTGAGGTTGATGATAAAATCGGAATTTATAGACATCAATTGTGTTTAACCCTCAATACAGTGCGTTTAAAATCAGGCAGCGCCACTCAAGCGTGGGTGACACTTAGCGCGGCAATATAAAGCCGCTGCAAGATCGGTGGACACAACTCTTTTGGCCATATCGCCGATAAAGTTTAGCTTGTTTATGGAACTTAATCACATTTAATTGGGCCCATTAGGTGCGTGTGTGGTACACGTACACACGCACAAACCGGATACGCGGTTACATTTCAATAATTATGCGCGCAATTTACCGCTTTTCATATTATGTTTATTTTCGACGTAGCGATTAGAGTAAAAATCGGCATCTGTGAGCCATATCCCCGTCTAACTCCCCCCGCCGCCTGTTTTGTTAACGTACCCCCGGACCACCGAGAGCGCTGCATAGAAGAAACCGCCCGTATTGCAGGTGTTGCTCCTCGTCGCAGCATTGTCTTCCTAATAGACTGCTAATATATTTTTGCGTTTATTCGAATTCTTTGTTAACAAAATAGGCGTCCCATTATGTAGCTCTTGCCTCTAATGTAATAAATAAACAGCCGAGTGGGGGTCCGCCGCCGCCGCCGCCGCCGCCGCCGCCGCCGCTGCCGCTGTTGCCGCCGGTACTGTTGCGTGTGTGCGTGCTCGGGCGTCGCCTGCATGCCACGCAGCGCTGAGCTGGGGTGCAATCATTCCGACCATGTTCCCCCAGCGTGCGGTAGATGTGAATTTAATTGAGTGTGATACGTAAAATTGCCGTCGCTAATTGAAAAGAGACAATCATTTGTGATGCGTTTTATAAGCTTATTTTGCCGAAATTGCCGTGCGATAAGCCCGCGATGCGATGCGCACCACTCAAGCGCTTTGTCAGACCAGCTGATATAATACCGGCCTCCATATATAGTATACACGACTACATTAAAATATCGGTGCCATCGTGCTACAGGGCAGAAGCACGAAGATGTATGCGTGCGGTCACATGCGCATCGCGCATGTGCCCGACAATCTTGTGGAGAATATATATACGTATATATATATATATAAATAAGTGAATATTAACATAAACCAGTGAGTTAATACAGACACACAAACCACTCTCAACACACACACACTACACACACACACACTCATTCACGCACAGCAGGACACACCACACCACACACACATCACCACACATACACCCCATCATCCCACACACACACGTATATATAATTATAATAATAATATATTAATATATATATATTAATATATATATTATATATATTATTTATATGATAGATCTATTCTATAAGAATGTACAACACGCGACGTGTTCGATGAAAATCGATTCCGTGAAAACGATTTGTTCTTTCTCTCTATAAAATAACCGACGACAAATTGAACATTTGCTGACGTCGTAGGAAAGAAACCTCCCAAATCCTCACGATTCTCAAGAGGCATCTAGAGTCAACTCCGACGCATGTATGAAATGTTTTCTCGAGAAATTTCTCAACCGAGCCTACGTACAATATACAATGACAGAAACGCATTTCGCGTCATCGCCGTACCTAACTTTGCGCACTTGTGGCTCGCAGCACTCAGCCCCGAATTTACTCAAAGAAATATATATATATATATATATTAATATTATATATTTCAAACTCCAACGCTAACCGCTCAACTCCCCTATCCCGCACATATAATATTACTATTTTCTAACTGTCACGGCGCAGCTTCCTCGCTGTCCTTTTCCTTCTATTTGTTGAATGTCTCTATTCCCTCTCTCTCCTTCTGGCTATCTCGCTCTCTCTCACATCGATCATACACACACACACACACACACCCACCACAACACACCACACACACACATCACACACACACACACAGCACACACGAACATTGTGCACACCCCATACACACACACACAACACAATACACACACACACCACACACCACACACACACTACACACAACATACACACATCCACACACCCACAACACACAACACACACAACCACACATCACAGCATACACACAGTCACACACACACACATACACACAACACACACAACACACACAGCACACACAACACACAACACACATACACACAGCCCAACACAGCTGCACAATACACATAATACACACATTTCCACACAACACACACACACACACACCACACATTCTGCTCAACACACACACACACACACACACCAACACACACACGCACACACCCACACACA
The DNA here is from genome assembly GCF_000485595.1 of Priapulus caudatus. NCBI lineage: Eukaryota > Metazoa > Priapulida > Priapulimorpha > Priapulimorphida > Priapulidae > Priapulus > Priapulus caudatus. The sequence goes on along the minus strand of NW_014577220.1, from coordinate 320,165 downwards.
CACACTATCTCTCTCTCTCGTCTCTTTGTATGCCATCAACATATATGTCCTCGAGTATAAATTGCCCGTGCGATTGACAATTATATTCGAGTCATCCCAGGCATCAGTTGCTATAAATTTCATACTTGCATTAACGTCAGCGCCAATGAGCGTTGAAACCATCAGATGAGAGTGTAATGCAGATCCGACCAGCAGCATGCTCGCTCGCTGTCGTATATAATCGATGCAGCGAGCAGTACGGGTAATGCAGCCCCATCTCGGAGCGACCTAGCGCTATGCCACGGACGGCTGAGCCTTTGTTTCAAAGCAATTTACGCTAATTGCAGAAATTGAAACTAGCGCAGGTTGATTTAATATAACCACGGTCGAGTTGTCTGGCTTGAAACGCCGGCTGGGCAATTTCAGGCATGATAGCTATAGCATGCATGGCGATACACACACACGCACCGAGGCGCTGAGGTATCCATGCCTGCGCGTCGGCTGTTACAGTCCATGCGGGCCCTATACAATTTCAATAATAGCGTAATGCGAAATACATTCCAATTCATTTTCCCCGTAATATTTAATTCGTGCGTGTTGTACGAAGCGTTGAGGTTTGCCGGCATAATTGTAACTTCTAATGAGATTATGAGAATATCATCTACTAAAACAAATCCTCTGGCAGGCGCCCGGTATCAATAGGCTTTCGCCATTCTACCCACACTATACATGCACGAGCCTCCACAAACTTTGTAGTAGCGGCATGCCGTTAAACGCTGTACATTACCTACTGAGCTCCATCTCCCGACCGCATTAATATTGTAGCGGATATAATCCGGGAGCCTACTTGTAATTGGCAGGTGCATAGTAAGCTCACCGCATGTATAATATTTTAATTTCGCCTGCGAGCGCCGTGGCGTCTATAACGTCGTGGGAGAGATCTCAATAGGACGCCTCATTACGTATTAAAACTTTTCCCGTGATTGGCTTAGCCGTATCATCCCTGACAAGGCTTCCATCGTATGAAAGCGCAGCGCCTTCATAGCGGGATAGGCCGCTGAGTCCCGTGAGGTCGGACACGGCATATTAAGTTTAATAATTCATTCGTTATTCTGCGCGGAGTTCGGCTGTGCATTCAGCCAGGTACGCAGGTGAATATGCGCATGCAGGCATGCGGGCAGAACTACGAGGCTGAAGGTGAGTGGTTGACCAAATACACCGTCTCAGTTTCATTGTGACATGTGCGTATAGTCTTGGGTGGAGAGAATTGGTGACTCATTGAGACGCACACGCGTGTGCGCGCGCACACACATACATGCACACATACACACACACACACACACACACACACACACACACACACACACACACACACACACACAACGCGCCCACCCCCCACACACACAACAATAACACACACACTAACTACACAACACAACAAACAACAAAACAAACACGACGACACAACTACCAACAACTACACCAATAACAACAAGAAGAGAGGACGCGGTAGAGAAGAACGTACGGA